>NC_090916.1:8596021-8631922 GCF_040956055.1 Brachionichthys hirsutus
GCTGTTTATGAGCCTCACGCCGACCTGGGCGTGGTTGTTCGTCATCAGGACGATGTCAAACAGCTCCTCGCTGTCGGGGTAGAGCGCCCTCAGACGGGAGTTCACGTTCATCATCGCCTTGGCAACAGGAGACGGGATGTTGAGTCAGAGCGTTTAAAACAGCGGTTACCACACAAATGCCACAACGTTTCAGTTCAGTCACGCAGAGAGAGAGAGAGAGAGAGAGAGAGAGCTCGTATTACAGCATTCCAGGAGGGATAAAGCGAGCAGAGCTTTGATACACAATTAGAGAACGATCTTATACTGTATAAAAGTTGGGCGTTATAGATCCATAAAGAGAGATAGGTATAGACAGGCCTAGATATAGATAGATAGATAAACACACACCAGGACTCTAGCAGAGTGTGTGTGTGTGTGTGTGTGTGTGAGGGCGCCTTAAGCTGCATACCTGCTTTAACTGGCCCTTCGGGGTGTGTCTCTGTGTGTGTGTGTGTGTGTGTGTGTGGCGCGTGTGTGTGCGCGTGTGTGTGTGTGTGTGTGTGCGTGTAGGTGCATGTGTGTGTGTGTGTGTGTGTGTGTAGGTGGCGCAACGAAACCGAGGATCGCGTCGTCCGTTGCCACAGAAGGACCGGGTGAGCTGGTGGATTCGGTTCCACCGGTTCCTTCCCGCTGCCTACCTGGATGAACGGGAAAGCCGGCCCCGGCGTCAGCGGCTCGCTCTCGTGCGCCACCTGGTGGGCGACGTACTTCTCCAGCCCCTCTTCCTCGTAGATCTTCCTCTCCGCCACCATGTTGAAGAGGGTGCGCGAGGAAACGGCCACGGTGACGGCGTACTGAGATTTGGGCTGCGGGAGAGGATGGAGAAAAAGAAATGGCGGAGAAACGCCCGGTTTATTAAACCGGGTCCAACGTTAAGCTAGCCCGGGAGAGGCTAAACGCGATGGAGAAACACTTACCGGTCTCGGTTTGTTCGTTTTGAGGTTTTCAAAAAAGGCTTTCGCCGCGTTCCAGTCCTTCTCGTCGCTTTCTTCTGACGTAGCCGAGTCGCTTTGCTTGATTTCGCTCATTTTCTATGGAGTTTTGTGCGTCTGAAGAGGTTTAGGTGAGGCGGCTGAACGTCACGGAACACAAACTGGGTGGGTGTGTCCACGTGACGTAAGCACGTTTGGGTATCGAGGCACGCTGGGAGCGGATGTAAACAGCACTGTAAAAAAAAAACATAGACAAAAAAAAGACGCGCCTCTGCTGGGAGAATGACGTCAGCGATTCAGAAAAAAATAAAACATTGAATGGTTTTTTTTCTGTTTTCTTAAATATTTTTTATCATTATTATTTTTAATTCGGAGAAACAAGAATATTTTCTTAAATGAAAATTGTATGGATTAATATTTTTTTCAGGTGACACAACCGGAGTATACGACAGTGCAGATCTGTGACGTCATGAGCGTGAGCGTGAATAATATGTTGGTGCAAACTGCATCTCCTGGCCTGTCGGAACTTGTCTGGGAATCTCTGGAGAATATGATTCTGCATGACGAGCAATAGTTTAGGGAAGATCATTTCTGTTTGTCACACCGTCTTGAAACAAAGTACTGTACATTTTGAAGTACTTGCGTTTCATTTGAGTATTTCCATTTTATGTATCTCAGATGTCTGGTACACGTCGTGTATTACTGCTTATATATATATATATTATACATCTTTACATGGAAGGAAATGAAGATATGTCATATTCTGACGCATCTGTCCTTTGTACGTACCTCCTATCTATTATAACTCTTATTATTGATTGAATAAACATCTGTTTCTTTATAAGTTGATTAAATTCTTCTTAAAACACATAAACTACAACCATAAAAATGCTTCAAGAATCTCTCTCACGCGCACACATCGTCCACGGATACATGAATGACCCCCCCCCCCCCCCCTCCCGCCCCCCCACCCGTGATAGTTGGTAGCGTCCGTGACGGAGCATCATGGCGATAGACGGTAAGTCCTCAGTCTCAAGTGGGACTCGTGAGAAACTTTGAGCGGCTCAGAACGCCGTGAATAAATCACTTTTTATTTTTGTTCACTCCGTTATCGGATTTATTTTATTTTTCTTTCATCTTGCGGGTGAGCTCCGCACTACCGCAGTGCTCTGGAGCTGCGCGCACCGCAGGAATGTTGTGGTCCCCTCATCACGGGATGCGCGCACGCGCACGCGCCCTGCGTGAGCCGTAGTGATGCGGTGACCGTGTGCGTGGGGATGGAACGCGTCCGCTATCTTGATTTTTCTCAGCGACCACTCGGCGAATAGATCAAAGTACCGCGTGATATCACTCCGCTCGGGCCACGCCGGTATTTGTTTTGTAGATGCGCGCGCACTAGATGCCAGAATAAAATGCCAAAATGACGTCGGCGGCGTCTCTTCCAAGGTTTTCTAAAATGTGAGGCGAGCACGTCAACCGAGCGGCAGCGAGCACGCGCCTTACCGTCCCGTTAGTTCCCGGTGTCACGTGCAAGCCGGGCGTGCTGCGGTGTTTGTTGACACCTGAGATGCATCAACAGTGCCTCATCGTGGGCAACGGAGGTAATAATAATAATAATAATAATAATAATAATAATAATAATAATAACAATAATAATAATAATAACAATAATAATAATAATAATAATAATAATAATAATAATAATAATAATAATAATAATAAATAATAATAACAATAACGTCATAAACTCACACTGCCAGTCAGAAATGCAGCCCAAAGTGTTTTAAACTAAGAAAACATGTACTCCATATAAAAACAACATATAAAGAGAAAAAAGATACATTTGAATTCAATGAAGGCCTTATCCAGACCCTGTAACAGAGTTTCTCACATGTTTCCAGCTAGTCATCCTTTATATGTCCTTTATAACCTTGTATATAATATAATATATAACCTTGTTAACCTGAGGCCTGAACACGTGTTGCTTCAGTATCTGAATCCGAACCTTTCATCTTCCAGGAGGGGGGAGGAACTGTGGCGTTGATGAGCTCATCTGCGCCAGACGAGGTAAGGCCGCATTGCGACCTGCATGTTTGTTCATGAAGGCACATGAACATATTTAGCCTGAGCAAGGAGCCGCCATTATCCTTTGAAGTTTGGTGTCTTTCTACAGACTTCAGAAGCTCCCGCCTGAATTATGCACGCCGTGTATCACGTTTCTCTCCACTGCAGGGCTGCCGTTTATGACTTATTCACGGCAGAGGTTGTGTTTCCTATCAGAGGGCCGTGCGTAAGCAACAATGCCAGAATGCCTACCTGTGTTTTACGCATTTGTTAGTCTTGCTTTAAAAAGAACAACAACAATCAGATTGCTTCCCGAGGCTCAGTTTGGAGTTCAGCCTCTCTTCACACGTCTCCTTTATTCTGCACGAAATGCACGAGGAAGTGAGCGAAGGGAGTTGAATAAAGCAGAGGAGGATTAATCGCCTCTGCTGCTTCCCTCTGAACGATGGGCATTCTGTTGAAAACCAGCCCGGCCCACTGCTGCCCCGCTTTCCAGAGGGATCAGGTGCCCTCAGGTGTTCTGAATTATTCATCCGTCACTGACGTGTACGGTGCAGTTCATGTATGTAAGTGTCACCGCGCCGTCGTCCTGGGGACGGCTGGACCCGGGGATTTATTACACGTCGGATCACTTTGGGGAAGGACAACTTTGCTTTTCCCCCCCACGTCCTTTGATCTTTTGCTCTGTAGAGCAGCGGAAGCACCAATGATGTTGCTGCTGCTTTTTAAAGAGGAACACTTTGAGAAGGTAAGCCTGACCTGCTCCTCGAAGCGGACACTCATTCCGATGCCTTTTAACGACCGAGTCCGTGTCCCAGTCAGGAACAGTCCCTGAGAGGCGCGTGTAAAAATAGCGCTTCAGTTCCACAATGGCCTACATTCAGCACGCCGCTTTGATGATGATGATGATGAATATATTTATTAGATAGAATGTTAGAGTACAAGTACAGTCACACAGTAGCATGTATTACAGTACAAATAACGTCAAACATCCTGTCTAAGAGGAGCATTTCAAAAAAGCCCTTGCGGGCTTGTTTCCGTTGAAAGTCCTTCGTACATAAATCATCCACAAAAAACAATACAAATAAAAATAAAACCAATATTAAATTACGCAATTGATGCAACGTAACATTAGAAAGACAAAAATAAAATGTTATTACACCGCCAGTGCAAACTAACAATTAATCTAAAATAAATTACACCACTGATGCGAAATGACAATAAATAACTTACATAAATTACAATAAATTACTTAAGCATTACTTTAGCCCGTTCGCCTCTTCAATGGACCGCTGGCGAGACAACACCGAGGACGTTGAGTCTAAACTAAGACGATTTGTGGTTGTTTATAACCTTAAAAGTGTGTCCTCCAGACATCTGTGTTTATTTATAGCCCCGGGAGCATTTGTCTCTTTCTTGCTTGGTCTAATCGTGGTTCTCTCTCTCTCTCTCTCTCTCTCTCTCCAGTCTCTCCCGAGCTTCTGGGCGTCCTGTCTTCCGTCGCCGCCTTCATGGCGTTGATCGCTCTGTTTTTTCTGTACCTCAGCAACAAGCTGTCGGCGGAGCGTCGTGACGATCTGCCGCGCCTCGGTGGCCGTCAGAGCACGCAGACAGGTAGGAGCGCCCGCCTGCGGCTTCACGCGGTCGCCTCATCGGATCACGGCTCAGTTCACCTGGCTTTTACATCGTGTTGCCAGATCAAGTCCAAACAGAAAGCGGGACATGTGTTCTCATCTCCTCTCACACTCGCTGATAGATTGCCTTAGTGATCCGTGTTTTTGGGCAGCATGGAGGCGCAGTGGGCCAGCGCCGTTGCCTCACAGCAAGGAGGTTGCGGGTTCAAATCCAACTTGGGCCATTCTTTGAGGGTTTTGCAGCTTCTCCTGCGTGGGTTTTTTTTTTTTCAGTTTTTCCTCCCACCACCAAAAACATGAAACTTATGGGTGAATTGGTCCCTCTAAAGTGGTCCTACGGTAAACTGGCGGGCTGTCCAGGGTGTGCCCCGCCTCTCGCCTGCAAACGGCTGGGATAGGCTCCCGCCAGGGAAATGAATGATTATTTTTGTGCGTTTGGTTCTGGTTTCTAAATAAATTCATAGAACATCTGACTATGGGACTTGATATTCTTTGCAGTGCGTCACGCCACACCCGGCTAACGGCCACATGTCTGTCTCAGTGGCTCCGATAAGCGGGACGCCATAAGATGGCTTTCTTCAAGAGCTTCCAGAGCAACCTCCCGTCGGTCAACATCTCCTCCATCTTGGACTCGGTCACCAGCCGCGTGGACGACCTGGCCAATGCCGTCAGCGACGTCACTTACGCCGTCAGCGACCAACTGACCGAGCAGGTGACCACCATCATAAACAAGGTGGATGATGGGGAGTCTACCGGCAGCCAGGAGGGGGGTCAGCCTTCCGCAACGCAGGAGGGAAAGGCCGGGAAGAAAAGCATGTGGTCGAGAGACTCGGAGCCTGGCGGCACCTCAAAGACCAAGCAGGCCGGCGATACGACGGAGGCGGAGGGTCCGAGCCAGCTGGAGTGGGAATGGAGGGACGGATGCTGGCGAGTGAAGAAGACAGAAGCCGAGTTAGCAGAGGAAGAAAAGAGAAAAGAAGAGGAGGAGGAGCTGCGGCAGAAGCGAGAGCAGAAGAGAAAAGAGAGGCGGGAGAAGCAGATGGAGAGAGAAGCCAAGGCACGGATAAACAGAGAGGAACGCCAAGATGGAGAGCAAGAAGAGGAGGCAGACAAGAGGGAGGAGGGTGAGAGCGGAGAGCAATCCACGGATCAACGGGGAGAGGAGCGCCGCGAGGAAGCGCCTCGATCACCCGACGATGAAGGAGAAGAAGAGGAGGGCGCAGCAGAGGACAGCCAGGAGAGAGAGGGAGAAGACGAGGAAGAGGCTGAGCTTCCCAAAGGTTCCCTGGTGAAGAAGAAAAAGTCAGAGAAGAAGAAGAAGAAGAAGAAGAGGGGGAAATCCGAAGAAGCTTTGATTGAGGGGAAAACAAAGGAGAAACGGAAGAAAAGCAAGAAGAAGCAGAAAGGAAACCAAGGTTAGATCGTGTGCAGCTTCTATCTCACCATCTGGGCTTCTTCTTCTTCTCTTTTAATTATACTCTCAAAATGTTTGAAAGTAACCCCCCCCTCCTTTCGAGTGCTACGCACCAGCTTCGTCTTCGTCTTCGCTCTCACATCCGATAACGTCCGCTGGGTTTTTGAGCTGCAGTCTCTTGTGTTCTGTCCAGAAGGAGTTTTATCCGGCAGCGAGGAAGAGAAGGGTCCCGAGGTCATTGCCCAGCGGGACGCCGCCTCCGCCTGGAGCGGCAAACACAAACCGTCCGCTGAGCAGGGCGGGTCCAGCAGCGAGGCCTCCGTTGGTCGGGGCGAAGGTGGGCACCTCCTGTTTTACCATCACGCCATTTAACACATGAAAAAGCTCCTAAAGTCACATGACACACGCAAAAAAAATCATTTAGGAGCACAAAACCTCTTAAAGCGATCAGGAGTATCAATTATTATTTAATGTTATTGATGATTTGAATTCAAATGTGAAGTTAAATCCAGCAGATGAGCAGAATTTGTGGTTTTAAATGGTTCACGTTGTGATTTCACCCCCCCCCCCCCCTCCTCTCTGTATCTCCTGCCGCAACAGACGCCAACAGCATCCAGAGGAGGAAGATAAACTCCTCCCTCAATGAGACCAAGCCTCCCCCGTACCAGGACGTGACCCCGGCGGGGCGGGTCGCCGCCTGTTCCCGGCCGGAGCGCCGCATCAGGAGGGGGTCGTCTCCGCAGCGCTGCTCCAGCGAGGACCGGGACTCCGAGGGTTACCTCAACAAGGGCTGCGAGGAGGACGTGCCCAGCGACAGCACCGCCGTCCTGGGACAGGAGGTGAGGTCAGGGTCACTCAGAGGTCAGACGATTCTAAATGTGGCGCAGTGGGTAGTGCGGCCGCGCTGGTTTGAATCCTGGATGGATGTTTTCTGTTCCTTAAAACCAGTCGTCCTGATAAAAGGAGGTGAACGACGCTTTCTTCTTTCCAATTCTCTTTTTCTGTATAAATGATGTTAGCTTCAATGCTAACATTTGTATCCTCTCCTCCTCTGATTCTGCGTCTCTTCCGTCCAGGACCGCCCCGGTCCGCAGCGACTCACGGCCTACGAGCCAGAACCTCTGGCCCAGTACGGCACGCTGGACGTGGCCTTCGAGTACGACTCCAGCGGGCAGCATCTGGCGGTCACCGTCACGGCTGCCACGGACATCCCCGCGCTGAAGCAGACGGGCAACATCGCGTGGCAGGTCCACTTGGTCCTGCTGCCCACCAAGAAGCAGCGGGCCAAGACGGGCGTGCAGAAGGGTCCGTGTCCCGTCTTCACGGAGACGTTTACGTTTTCCCGGGTGGAGCAGGAAGCCCTGGGCGACTACGCCGTCCGCTTCCGCCTCTACAGCGTCAGGCGGATGAAGAAGGAGAAGGTCCTGGGCGAGAAGGTGTTCCACCTGACTAAGCTCAACCTGCAGGGCAAGATCGCTCTTCCCGTCACTCTGGAACCCGGGTCCGAGCTCGCAGTGAGGACACGTTGCGAACGCTTTCCCCCCCCCGACGTCGTCCTCTCTGCCCAAACTTGTCGTAATACTCGTCGCTTTCCTCTTCCAGGGCTGCGGCTCTCTGGTTAGCGTGTCTCGCAGCGGGGGAGCTCTGTCCTACCGCTCCGTCGGAGACGCCGCCTCGCCGGAAATCCTCGTGGGCCTCCTTTACAACTCCGCCACGGGACAGCTGTCCGCAGAGGTCATCCAGGGAAGCCACTTCAAAACGCCGGCGTCCGATAAGCCTGTCAGTACGTACAAACGCTTCCGGTAACATTTTAACATTTCCTGAAACAGCTCCATCTTTTTTTTTTAAGTTTTAATATTTCTTTTCCTAGTTCTGGTGTGCGTCTCGATCTTTCAACTGTTCATTGTGACTTCTTCTCTTTCCAACCTCGCGTGTTGTGGCGCTCCAGACGGTTTGTTCTGTTGTGTGAAACACTTTGTTGGGGGGCAGCTTTATATTATGAGAGGTAAGTCAGCTGCCGATGACCTTTTTTTAAAATTATTATATCAGTTTTGGAAATATTTGATCAGTTTGGAGTTACGTAGTAAATATGAGGCTAAAGTCTAATCTTATCTTAGCCTACTTAGCCTACAAAGAGTAAAGAAATAAAAGATTGCGACCATTTGTGATTAACTCATTGAGTGCCAGCCCCAGTTTTCCAAGCCCCACAGAATATTCTTTACTCTGACTATGCAAACGTCGAATGTACCAAATGAAAGATTAAAGTCTCTTCTTCCATCAGAAGAAGTGCGTTCCTACCATTTTTCATTCTGGAGGATTGGCAGTGAATGCTTGGGTTTCAAAAAAGCGTCTTGAGACGGCACTCAAAGAGTTAAGAAATGTCAGGCAAAAAACTCCAACTCCCAATAAAAACCAAACTTTTGCATGACTTAGATTTTAAGCTACAGTTATAGCAGCTCTATAGATTGTTTTATTTATTTAATATTTACAGTACCGGCGTTCCACCACATGATGCCGCCCTTTCACCCCCTCCCACCTCCTTTTCCCAGACACCTACGTGAAGCTGACCATGCTGGACTCCAAGGGGAAAGAGATGTCCAGGTACAAGACGGCGGTGTGCCGCGGCCGGCCCGACCCCAGCTACAAGGAGACGTTCGTCTTCCAGGTGGCGCTCTTCCAGCTGTCCGAGGTGTCGCTGGTGCTGTCGGCGTTCTGCCGCCGGAGCAGCATGAGGCCCCGGGAGAGGCTGGGGTGGGTCTCCCTGGGCCTCACCAGCTCCGGCGAGGAGCAGCAGGCCCACTGGACGGAGATGAAGGAGGCGGAGGGGCAGCAGGTCTGCCACTGGCACGCGCTCGCCGACACATAGGAGGGGCGCTTTGACCCCAAGCGGCATTCAGTCTGGCGATAGGCGAGGTGCACGCCGTGCTACGGGCGTGAACGGGGGGGGGGGGCGATCACCGTGGTCCCTCTTGTGGGACGGAGCGATCCGGTGGGAGGCTGAAGGTTCTTTCCCTTCAGTGAGATCTGCGTGTAACCGTTTACAGGACACTCCCAAACATTTTCCCCGTCTCCAAATCTCAGAGCAAAGAGCTCTGGTCCAAGGGGGGGGTGGGGTGGCGGGCAGACTCCTCCATCTCCTCTGGGCTTCCCTTCCACCAGCATGCCAGACATTTCTCCATCAGACCCAGCCGCCGATGGAGGAGAAGGCAAACGGAAAGACTGTTAGAGAGCCTACGACATGCTGCAGCTTTGTACACTTTGTGTACCTGCACGACCCCCCCCCCCCCCTTTTTCAGATTCCCAGTTTTATGGAAGACTCCCACAGAGACAGATTGAGCCTCTTTGTTCACCATCTGGCCTTCTGACAGCTCAGCCATGTTCGTTCACGTAGCAACACGGCGCTTCCCGCTGAGGAACACGCAAAAGGACGCGAACTCTGGCTGCGTCTGCCGAGGACGGCGCCGAAATCAAACCGCAGGACGAGGGAAAGCCATGTTTGCTAAACCCGCTTCGGGTTTGATTTTCGAAGCTTCTTCATAATCAAAGTGCAGGAATGCGTAAAGAATGAGGCCACAGTTCAGACAGGATATTAACAACGATGAATGTTTTTTTATTTCCATCTATCCGGGCTTGTTTGTCCACCGCCGTCGCCGGGCAGGTTACGGCTCAGGCAGCATCACAGCCAGGAGCACACAGTTTCACAAACCCTTACACCTAGCATGGGAAACCAGCTGGGCCACTGATCCCAGAGAGGGGGGGGGGGCAGCAGCATCTGCCTGGACCAGGCAGGGATTTGGCTTTAGATACTCCTGCCCCCCCCCCCAAGCATTTAGTGGCACTAGCTTGTATTGCAAGGTGACGAAAAGAGACCGACGGGCTAAAAATCGGGTTTCGGGTTACGGAATAATAAAGTACAGTGTCTCTTCTTTTTTGAATATGTCATTATCTTTCTTTAAAAAACAAATCTTTTTCTATAATATATTCAATAAATATACAGGAAGCATGAAGAGTGTTTGTTCCATGAAAAGTATCCTCATGTTTGGATTACAAGGATCGAGTCAGACGAGGTCAAACTTTGGATTTATGTAACACGATTCCCGGTGACGTACCTCGCAGCGTGGATGTGGGTTCGACCACACTGCACCCCTTTAGCACTCGTTCACAAAGAGTACTCGGAAAATCAAACTAAAGCAGCCGATCTCGTACCTTTTTGGCAAAGGAAACATTCAACAATGGTTTAAAAAAAAAAGTTCTTCACAGGTGGGTGACGTGAACATGAGAGGATATTTAACAATTCTTTTTTTTTTTTTGCCATGTGGTGGAGAGATAAACGAGAAGATCTGGTTAGCTTAGCATAAAAACGGCAACACTTTTAGAAACAAGACAATCGAGATCCTTCATGCCGTTTCCCCCGTGTTACCAGTACTCAAGTAATGCTAAGCTAAGCTAAACAAAGCTAACAACTAGCATTGGGAAAAAATAGCCCGATAATTCATATTTAAATAAAAAAGACATTAAAAAAAGTAACCGTTAACAGTAATAAAGGTAAAAGTTGATTTTGATTTGAAGTCCATCACCCGGCCCTCGCTTCGACCTTCTTGTCCTTCTCTCCACCAGAAGGCAAAATTATTTCTATAAATATGAGTTTGTTTTTTACGTAATCCTAGCATTATATTTCATTTTCTGCGAGGAAGCCACTGATTGGTTTACAGCATGACATTTAAACACGACTACGTCAACCCCGGACCGGTTGTACCGACACCGTCTAACATCCTACAGCATAAAAAGAACAGGCCGCTGCGGCGCCCGCGGCCTGTAGGCGGGACAAACTAACAGGGCGGCTGGTTTTCACGATGGGTTTCAGGCATTATGGTGACCGCTGAAGCGAATCCTAAACACGCAACACGAGGAAACAAAGACCGGGCCGACTCGAGGGCCCGTCTCGTTCTGGGACTAGCAAGTCTGTGTCGGAGCTTTGTTCAGAGATTTACAAGTTAAAAAGGACATTACTATTATATTGTTACGGCCCCCGCCGTTCCCGTGCGGGGGGCGGGGCTGTGCTGTGTTGGAGAGGTGCTCTCTTTTCTCAGCAGGTGTGAGTGCTCTGTTGCCCATCCCCTCTTCAACCAGGAAGCGGTAGGGGTGTGGCCGCCATTTCACTTAAACCGTTTTCTCCCGTTTTTGTTCGCGTAAGTCAGGACTAAGTCTTGTATTCTTGTTTCCTCCCAGGGCGCAGAGAAGCTGATGGAGTGAGTGGTTTTTGTTTGTTGTTTTGGCCTGGGCCCGCCCTGCACGCCCACGCTTCCCCATCGTTTTGTGTTTTCCACCTCCCTTTTGGAGTGTGTGTTTTTGCGTTCTTGTTTTTTCCAGCTGTTGATATTGTCGCTGTAAAATAAAATCACTTGTGTACCAACCAGCCTACTCTCCTTCATGCTACGCCTCGGTTCCCCTCGGCCGGGTCGTAACACACACACGCATATATATATAAAAAAGAGACTATTCAATAAAATACTTCTGACCATCAGTGCTTCTCTCATTTACACGTACAAGAAGTATAGTTTGAAACTGTAAAATAAAAACAACGACAAACAATTAGCACACTCGCGTGCGGATGAACAGTCATCAGGCGGCTGAACTGAACGCAGCCCGACGCCAAGTCTGTCGGGGACGTGTTGAACGATGGCGCCGCCGTCAGAAGAGTCTCTGTGCACTGTGTACACGTGCGCTCTTTCCTCGGGAGGCCGTGATGAGGTGCGCACGGCATCGGTAGTGGTTGATGATGGAGCGTGATAGAGGAGCGATGTCTGCTGCTTCAGAACCCAAAGCAACAAATCCCGTCTGTGTTTTCACCTGAAATCCTCCCGTCCTCCCCTCCCCCCCCCCCCCGTCACTGCCGGCTGGGCCGTCCTCTCCCATCCTTCCGTCCCGCGGCTCTCTGCTGGGCCGCTCGGCTAAACGCTAGATGAACTTGAAGCACTTGGTCTTGTCGTGGGGCAGGCGAGTCTTAAACAGCACCGAGTCCACTCGAAACTGCGTGTACAGCAGCGGCATGTAGCCGTACACCTTGACGAAGAAGTTGATGCACATGTGGCGTTCGTGGAAATGCGAGTCGTCGTGCGAGAGCGCCTGAGGGCAGCCGGGACAACGGAACGTCCAACGGGATGTCACCTGACGCGGAAAAGGAGAGAAAACAGGCGGGAAAAAATAAATAAAGCTAAGCTACTGACGTGTTAGCTAATTGGGCAAAAAATATAAATACGCTGCCGCCTGGGGGGGGGGGGGGGGGGAGTTGAGTCCATGGTCTGACCTTGATGGGCGGTTTGCGGGTGATGTGAGACACCAGGAAGTTCATGGCGATGTCCTCGCAGTTTATGTACTCGTCCACCATGTCCCGGATGGCCTGGGGCATCACGTAGGAGTAAAGGTAGGTGTAGTACTATGAAGACAGAGGGGCACACGTGACCAACGGGTGGGGGGGGGGGGCACAAAGGTACGTCGCAAGAGGCTACAACCGGCCGAGTGAGTCCTGACCTTGTGGAAGAACGCTGCTCCTGTGAGGACCATGGACAGCTCGCAGGAGTAGTTGGAGTTGTAGAGCCAGGACCGATGGTTGACGTCCCAGGCGTGGTACCGCCCGGGGAACCCCACGATGCGATCTCTGGCCTCCCGCCACACTCTGGAACACCACCACCGATTCATTCAGCGGGGACTCGAGGCGTTTCGTGAGCGTCTGCGCGGTTTCGGAGCGAACGTCTTTTGCATCCGCCACAATGTCCCGTTTCAGCTCGTCATCTATATAATCAATGAGGCAACGCTTTCCCTTTCAACGCATCTCATCGGCGTCTCCCACAGACGAGAATCAAGCGTCTCCGATTGGCTCGTATGAAGTTTCCTTCCACTCCTGCTTATTAAAATGGACATCATTTTTTTTAAATAACAAAAAAGTTCTCTCGCTGCTTTTTAATCGATCAGAACCATCAATCTTTTGTTTGTTGGGACTCCTAAGAGCAGAATCGGCACGTTCAGACGCGACTCGACATTCCCGTCGTGATCCATTAACCTCACTGACCTGAACCCGAACATGATCTCGTCGTGTCGAAGGTGAGCGTCGTCGTCAATCGACAGGATGGCCTCGGTTTCCACGGCATCCCACGGGAGGAAGCGGTTGTTCAGGCTGTTCTTTTCCGTGCGGACGAACTGTAGACGTGAGACAAGATTCTACTTTAGCGACAACATCGCTGGTGAAACGTCACGTGCAACGACTCGCATCGCATCGACCGCGGGACGATTCTGGCCATCCAGCAAGATGTCACTCAAACCTTCCTCCATGGCTTTTACTTTAAGGCTATACGCGTCCAACCGCCACCCCCCCGAGGGGGGAAATATGCCTCATTAGCAGCCAAGCGCTCCGCTATGTCTGCCTGGTTAGTGCTGCATGGGAAAGGCAGAGAGGATTGTGGGAGGTTTTTTTTTGCTGAATACAGGAGATCCAAAATAGCATGCTCCCAAAAGTTGATGGACGAGTTCTGCTTACATAAAAGTACATAACAGTATTCCCAGACGCGGGTTTCACAGTTTTTTTTAGGTTTTCATATGATTCAATCAGTGAAAACACAATCCTGTCCGATATTTGTGAGCCATTTTCGACGCAAATTAACAGTGTGATGACGGGACGACTTTATTTTTAGGGTTTAATCTGAATCCACGCGCGCTTTTCATTATTCATAAGAGCTGCTGCCGATCGAGCTTCAAAGAGGCACGAATCCAAACGGCTCAACGTGACGCTCTCAAACTTTTCATCACATCTAATGCATCCCCCCCCCATTTTAAAAGAAACGGTAAATAAGACGTATTCATCTAAAGTGGACCTTTAGGTGAAAGAGAGGAGCCTTGTTTGGTCGCACTCACCACAATCGGCAGTCCGATGTCCGGCCACAGCAGGTCATCCGATGGAGGCTTGGGCGAATTCCACACCACCACAACTTTGTTGAGGTACGGGAGTCCGTTCAATCTCTCCAGAGAGTTCATCAGCACCTCCTCCCTCTCGTATGTCAGCATCACCACCGTAAATTGTTCTCGGGGCACATTCCCTCCCAGGGATGCCTGGAACTCCTTCCCCGAGCCCCCCGTACCGCCGCCGATGGGCCTAAACCCAGTACCCGAGCCGAGGAATTTGGCCTCGGAGGGCAAGACGGGATCCAGAGGGGTATGAGGAAACAGATGGAAAGGCCCCGGGGCCCGATTCCACGTGCTGTAGGTGTCGGCAGCAGTGTACGTGAAGTTACGGAGGAAACGAGGGGAGGCGTAGGGGGGCTCCGTCTCAACAGGACCCAAATCCAGGTCGCCATCGTCACCCAGGTTGGTGTCGGTTTCTGCTATCTTTCCCGCTTTGTAGGGGATCTCCTGCACGGGCTCGTCTTTGATGGGTGCAGCAGGCACCTGGATGCGGGTTCTGATGCTGGCCAATAGCGTGTCGAGAACAGCCTCCGAGGTCGAGAAGTAGGTCTCCCAGAGGAAACGCCCTTGTCGCCTCATGGATAGCAAGTCGTTGTCTGGCAGGCTGCGCAACAGGAAGTGCAGCTCCGTGACGCGAGGCTTAGGAACTATGATGGCCGCTTCGTTCCATCGGATGAACTGGTGATACGGCAGCCTAGAATGCTCCCCCAACACAACCGGGATCGTTCCCACCTCAAGGGCCTCGAAGAGCCTCATGCCGCAACCCGCCGAGGCCACCAGCCTCTCGTCCCCCGGAGCGATCAACAGGGCAAACGTTGAAGCCTTGAGGACCTCCAGCCTGTCCTCCCTCTCGGCACAAAGAGCCCATTCGGTTGGCGAACTCGGTCTGGGGTCCTTGCAGGTGAACTCGACCAGCACCTGATCCAAGTGGCTGTCTTGCACGGCCTTTAAGGTACCGACGATGCGATCGTCGTAGTCGGCTGGTGGGTCTCCCCCCATTTCCTCCTCGAAAGAGTGACGGGGCGCTTCCTGTAAGCGGGTACTCAGAGACTCCACCCGCTCTCCCTGGAAGGTGAAGAGGTACTTCCTCTTTACGGGAACTTGAGGCGGCAACTCTAGAAAGTTTGGTTCCGAGAGGGCGTGAACCAAAGGAGACACAACCAGGTCGAAGCCCTCGCGGTACTGCTGTTCGAGAAAGGTGGACTGGGCGACGGCCGCCCGCCCCGTGCTCACATTGTATAGGAAGTTCTGCGTCATGGACTTTCTGGTGAGGTGCACCAGTACGTGATTGTGCCCATCGGACCGCCAGTACGGAAGCGCTTTTAACTGTTTCTCCAGCTCCGACGGAGAGGGCCTCGAGGACGAGGACTCCTCCTGAAGCTCCCCTACCAGCACCAGATACAGGCAGGCAACGTTGGGATTGTCCGTCACGTATACGCTGCCCTTCACCGCCGTGGCAAAAGCCTGCTTCACCAGCGGGTCGATGTAGTCCAACCACGTATACGAAGCCGCGCCGTAGACGTACACGGGAAACCCAGACGTAAGCGGGCAGCGCGCGTAGTCGAAGCAGGAGGCTCGGCGGCACACGCGCGCCGACCTCGGCGGCGGCAGTCCTGGGTCCTCCTTGTCAGGCAGCAGCCTGATTGGCAGTGACAGCTTGGGCTGGTTCTGGGTCATCAGCTCCTTGTAAGAATGCTCCGTCTGGCTGATGACGTTCTTCAGCTGGAGCAGGTCGTGCTTGGCGCTGTCGATGCTGCGCTTGCAAGCCTCGATGCGCAGGTTGAGTCGGGCGATCTCCCCGTTCAGCTCCTGCCTCTTGGCCTCCAGCTGCAGGAGCTCCTCGCTGACCGACTCGCGGATTCGGCACAGATCCTGGACGTGCTTGGTCTCGCACAGTTCGCCGCCGGGCCGAGGCCCGAAGATGCGCTTGTCGGGACCCCCGGCGTCGTCGATGGTCGTGAGGTAGTAGTGCGCGATGAGCGGGAAGAACACCAGGATGAAGAAGAGCGTGAAACTGAGCCACGTGAGACGCACGCGCCGCAACACCCACGGCTGACCGCCGGCGCCGACCCCGCCGCCGTTACGCTGCATCGCTCTCTCTCAAGCCGCGCCCTGCCCCACTGAGGAACGGTAGCGCCGCGGACCAGCGGCGGCCATGATACGACCTTGACGGCGAGACAGCGCGATGAATATTAAATCGCCTGAGACGGGCTCTGTCCTTCAGGAAAGGTCGCTTGAGGCCATTCCCGTCCCGCGGTTGATACTGGCTCGAGGTTCCGTCTCACCTGAATCCCGAAATGGAGTCTGATGCGTTACAGCCCGCTCTGACCAAAGCCATTTTCAAAGATCCGCTCGTCTTAAAGATCCATGTTCGAACCCGATCCAAATCGCTGCCCCGATCACATGACGCAGGGAGATTACGGCTGCCCCCGGGGTGAGGAGGTCGCTCTACGGGCCCAGTTCCACTATCATTTTCGACACCCTTGGCTTGAACTCCGCCCCCCCCCTGAAGAAGTATTGCTTGAATCTTATCTTTTCAAGGCAGGATCCTGGAAGAGAAAAAGAAAAAGCAATAAGCCGACAATTAGTGGACTTCATCGTTGTAGTTTAATGATTTATTCTCTGAACGTCAATGCATTCTCTGCATGACTTCCTGCTATAGTACGCTGCAGAAAACCAGGGGTCGGGTATCCGCTCCTTCCACTCTCCTCACACAGAGAGGATGAATACAGATAAACCAGCACCCGAGTCATACACCAACAGCACCTCGGGCAAAACGTCATTCGATTCCTCCTTCCTGCATGCCGAGCTCATTTCCGACTCCGGTGACTGAGCATTTCCGATAAAAGTCTGACGGGAAATTATCGAAACCGGTTCGGAAAAGGAAAAGGGCCTTCAGGGCTTCGAGCCTCGGAGCCCAGCTGCATCTTTTGATCCCGACTTCAGCGCTCACGGCTGTTTCACTTTGAAGTCTTCCGAGAGATTTTTTCGAGGCCTTGGGTGGTTGGGCTTCTGCTTCGGTATTATCGCAAGAAAAATAAATGCTAATTCACCTTCCTCGTCGGTTCATGCTTAACATCTATTAGGAGCTGGTGTATTTTCAAGCATGCAGCATTTTAAATATAAACACAGAAAAGCATTCCCCCCTCATAATTGGATTTACACCGTCCACATGGTGATCTGGATCAGCACAAAAAGGTTCTAGATTGTTCTTGGAGCTACTTCGACAAATCTGGTGCCAACCAAGGCGTCCAAATTGTTCCCCTTCGACATCATCCGAACAAAGCAGTACTTTCCACGAGCCGCTCTCACGGCTATCGACATTCCTGCTGCTTGATGAACAGCAGTTTGATATATAGCTGGTGTGCGTGTCAAAGAGAGGAATGAGGAGAGGTACAAGCCAATCACAAGGCAGGCATGTGATTGAAATATCCCCAAATGAACCATTTCTTGCTGCTACGCGTCTCCATGCAGCTGCACCTTCAACTTTACATACAAAATGCCTTCAAGGACTTTCCCCCCCCCCCCCCCCCCAGTTTTTCTTTTCAGTGGCTAGACATACCGATTATTGATCATTGTTCCTGAGTAATATTCAATAACACAGTAATACCTTGAGATGAGAGTATAATTCATTGCTGGACTGCTCTTGTAACTCGATTTGCTCGTAAATCTCAATGAAATGTTTCCCATATAAAATATCAGAAACATTTAATCCGTTCCGGCCTCTCTACAAACGAACGCCGGCGATTGCGTCACCTCCGCCACACCTCGGTGGAGGTGCGGTGATTAAGGAACAACAGAACGCCTTCGGCACCGAGGTAAACATCGAGTCTGGAGGAACTTTAAGTTAGAAGCAGAAAGCGAATCGCTCCCGATCTGCAGAATAACTTCTCTGCCCTCCCGTCGGGCATATAAACAAGCGACTGAAAGCATTGATCCCTCTGCTCTTAAATGGGTTGTGGAGATCAATTACAATGGCAGCATTACCCATCGCTCAGCTGCAGGCTGGTTTGGCGTTGAGCGCCGTTGCAGAGATGCAGCCATGATGCCCCGTCCTTTAAAAGTAAATCAATACCTTTGATGTGTGATGCACAGAAATTACCCCACTTCTATATTTAAAATACATTCTTCAAGCATGGAGTAAACGGGACGTGCAGGTCTCACCCGTGCAGAAACACCAGAGAAGCTTTGTTTACGAGCCGCGTTATTGTCCTTTAGCAGTGCTCTGCGCCTTTTACTTTACCCCACCTTTATTAAAACGTTTGCTGCCGCCACACCTGATGAACTTTTTGCCGCTTGGACGAACACTAGTCAGATTTGGACCGGTGAACAGAGAAAGAGATGATCCGAAAAATGATCCGATTCTGGCATTGCAGAATCGGATCACCTCTTTCCCACTCAGGCTGCAACAGATTGACTCGGCCCGACAACAGCTGCCAGAACCCCCCCCCCCCCCCACATGCCTCAACCTCCAGAACTGAGGGATTGTGGGAGGGTGGGGGGGGGGGGCAGGGTGATTAGCCCCCTGATATGACAAAATGATTGCAGCGTACGATCGAACCGGCGGACGTGTCAACACGGGGAATCCACGCCACGCCGAGTCATGTTGTTAAAGCCCGAGATGAATTTGGTCTCGTTTCCTTCCCCCCCGTGCCGGTTCCACTTCCTCTTGTTTGATTTGTTCGACAGGAAGGACAGGTGAGCAAATATGCCTTTTTATTTTTCCCTCAGTGTTTAATTTTTAACCGCTTCAGCCGGATTGTTGTGAAATCCTGCAGCTTCAACATGTATTCCCGGTGCCAGGAACACGTCGCACCATGTCAGTCATCAGCTTACTATCGGCTTATTACCGCTGTAGGATGTTACACCCAAGGTGTCTGAAGGAGCCGTATCGTAGGACATTCTGTCCTGCTGCTGTCAGACTCTACAATGAAAACTACCAGTGCAATAAAACGCTCCTAATTCCACTCTGCTGTTAAAAAATATAATCTGTACAGATCATCTTGCGTGTTTGTCTAGAAACCCGTTCTGCTGTCGCTGCTTTAACTCGGAGTTTCCCATTGTAAAATAAAGGAATGTTTTATCTTATACAAAAGACACCAGCATTAGAATGGAAAGTCCGGAATTCTGGTTCAGTTCAGAGCTTAATTGTCCCTCAAGGGGAAATTTGGTTTGCAGAGGTCAACAACAACGGTAACGCAATCACAACGTACAGGACGACACGGAACAGTCATCAAAAACAGTAAAAACAACCTTGAAAAAAAAAGATACATCAAAGAAATAATGCAAAAGGTTCAAATGGACTGGATAAGAGATTTATAAAATAAGGCCGTCCAATGTTTCGACCACATTAAAAACGTTCCGTCTGCGCAGAAAGCAGAGTCTCTGCGGACCCGTTCTTGCAGATTGCAGAAGAGTTTTTGTTGAGTCATTTATCAACCAATAACTTGCACTGTTCTGTTTGCACTATGTGATTAAACTAGTTTTTCTGCTGCTAGTACACATCTGTGTATCCACTCCTGCTGCTGCTGTTTTGTGATGTGTTCTGTACTTACACGTTTTTTTGTAACTTAGTCATTACTGTTACATTTTGCACGACTTCAACGAGAAAAATGACTAGTATATGAACCCCCGTTGACAATGGCAATAAACTACTTCAATCAATCAGTTCAAAATCGGTTTAAAAACAATGTCGACTCACTGTGAATGTCATAATCAGAATAACTTAAGATCGGCATTCAATTGTGAATTGAAGGAAAGTGATGGAATTAAATGGAGGCTCCAAATGTTAAAACGCCTGAAGCATCAACAGCCCAATGTTTTAAAGCCAGCCTCATCCCCGGTAAAGCATCGATTTCACCGGCTCGGTGGTTTCAGTAGAGATCAAAGCAAAACAGACCCACGACATACAAGCAACGAGAGACCGGGACTCGAGCCCACAAAACACAAAGTCCCACCAAAAAAAAAACAACCATTTATAAATACCTTGCGAAGAAAATCAGCATCTGTGACACCACGAGAACTCGAGGATGTTACTGTATTGCGTTAATGACGCCCTGGAGGAAGGCTGCACATGCATCATCTGGCCAATTAGCTAGCCTGCTAGCCTGCTAGCCAGCGACGGTCACAACATTAAAAATCCCCTCTCCTTCACGGGCAAGGCGGGTGATAGCTTGAACTCACCCCCAACCGAAGCGTCAAGAATCTCCAGAAAAACGACTCGCGGCCGCCCGGAGGGTTTGTCAGACGCTAAAAACGTAGTCGTGTTGAATATAAACGACGACGGTGTCCGGACGAGTGAGCGGCGCGGCTGCGCTTTCCGCGGGTACCGCTAGCAGCACCATTAAAAGCTGCATTGTTGGAGCGACGGCTAGTGGACGAACGGAACGGACGGTCTGCCGCAAAGCATCATGGGTCTTACAGCGCCTGAAATATTAGGGGAATGTTCCCTCTAGTGGTCGGTGTGGGTACTGCGTCGTGAATCATGGCCGGAAAACCCCCTTCATGTTTTGTAACGCATAGAAATACACTAACTGATAATTCTACGAATACAGTATATTTAAAGAAAATCGGAATTACACTTACAATAGCACACCAGCCTAAATAAATGATTTAAACCATCCATAGGCCATACAGTATTAAATTATTGACTCTCGTAATTAGATATATTTATTGCTCATTATGTCAGATGTAAATCAAAAAAAAAAAAAAAATACATTTAAGATTGTTTTACCGAGAAGGAGCAAGAGTTACCGTAAACAAATTGCTGTTATCCTGTAGTTCAAGTACATGTCCATGGGGGGGCAGTGGTGAGTCTATTAAATATTGTTTCGAAGAAGAAACCCCAGCAGTCGCAGGGTGATGACGTGTGATTGAACCATGGAGCGAAAAAAACACATGTCCGCTTTAGCGTTATATCGAACGCTTTCTCCAGACTCTGCTCCTGTTAAGAAGGCTTCCCAGCAGGTAAATACTGATTTATCAGGTAGATATCGATCTAGTTCATTTGTGATAAAAAAAAATTGAAAAATGGACGACATACAAACTAGCACAGACCTGCTGAATTGGTTACAACATCAATATTTTCTTCACTGATCCTTGTTTTTGCCTGTATTAATTTATAATTTTCAAGGTATTGGACAAGGAGAAAAGGAAAAGAGAAAATGGGGTCAATAAGATCAACAAACCTAAAAGTCAGTCAAAACCTAAGAAGAAGAAAATTGGGAAGAAGCTGGTAACGTCTGCACAAAACGAAGAAAGCCTGCTGGGACGTACTAAAGTAAGTTTTTAACATGTCCTGTTATTCTAATATCAACACAGTTTTGTTTTTTGTGTGTTTGCTGTACACTCATGACTCTTTATGCTTCAGGAAGAGGAAGACTGTGCGAATGGAGATGCTGAGGATCTCAGCGCTTTGCTAGCCAACCTGGCTGGAGTCAACAACAGCAGGGAGCGAGCCAGCCGGCTGTTCCAGTGGCTCATCAGCCCCATTCCTGTCGAGTCCTTCTTTAGGTGTGGTATGAGTATGTTTGCTGGAAACGCTGGGATCATACTGGATTAACAAAGTATTTTATTTTTAAAAAAAATTGTCCCTTCGTCAGGGAAACGTGGGAAAAGAAGCCGATATTCGTCAAACGTAATGATCCAAATTACTACGAGGGATTCTTCTCCACAGCAGAGTTCGATCGCATATTAAGACAGGTGAGGATCTGGAATATTACCCATAATGCATCTGGCGCCGGTTTATCAACACTATCGTTGCTGTGTTGTTCATTTCAAATTTACACCCAAAGAAATCATATGAAATGAAGTGCCAGAGGAGCTTTGGTGACGTCTCCCCATTATTTCTCAGGAGGCCGTTCAGTATGGCGTCAACCTGGATGTCACGAGTTACACCGACGGCACGAGGAAAACGCACAACCCTGCAGGGAGAGCTCTGCCCTTCACTGTGTGGGACCTCTATGAGGTAACAGCCAGCAGTATACAACTCATTTCTAAGACACAAGTGGGTATTATATTCTTAAACCAAGTCAGTGCATCATCATCATCGTCATCATCTCTCACATTCCCAGAGTGGCTGCTCCCTCCGTATGCTGAACCCCCAGGCGTTCTCCTCCACAGTGTGGAATGTGCTGTCCGTCCTTCAGGAGCAGTTCGGCAGCATGGTCGGGGCAAACGTGTAGGTCAACGTCTGGAAACGGCTTCCTCCTTCTGGGGAAACGCATTTGGATCCTTCTATTGAAATCGGCCTCTTTTATTTATTATCATCAGATACCTGACGCCGCCTGGAACGCAAGGATTTGCGCCACATTACGACGACATCGAAGCGTTTGTGGTTCAGTTGGAGGGGAGGAAGCACTGGAGAGTGTACAACCCGAGGTGGGCTGCACCGAGGAGCGGCGTTGTCCGAAAATAACTTTTCATAAGTAGATGAATGACCAAGGAACAAAATGTGAAGTTGTTTTTTAATTGTTTTTTTTCTCTCCTTAGGGCAGAAGATCAGGTCTTGCCTGTGTTTTCGAGTCGTAAGTTTTAAAAAAAAAAAAGATTCGCTTCATGCAGCACTTCTAACTTTTTTTTTTTTTTAAAGATGCTTCTGCGCTTTCTCTCCAGCAAACTTTGACCAGGCAGAAATTGGGGAGCCGATAATGGATGTGTTGATGGAAGCCGGCGACCTTCTCTATTTCCCCCGGGGATTCATCCACCAGGGAGACTGCCTCCCCGACAATCACTCCCTCCACATCACAGTTTCCTCCTACCAGAAGAACAGCTGGGGGGATCTGCTCCAGAAGGTAAGGCACTTTGAGAGTCGAACACGGTTCAGAAAAGGCAGCAGTCGGGCTAAAGTGCATGAAAAGATGCCGGTTATTTATATTATAGTCCATGAAACAGCCAACCTGGGACTGTTCAAGTCAAAAACTCCCACAGTACAGAATGCGCTCTAGTCTCTTAATCGGGTGTGCTCACTGTGTTTGCATGGATCCGCTCCTCCTTCAGGTGGTTCCAGCAGCAATGGAAATGGCAATGGAGGAAGACGTGGACTTCAGACGGGGCTTACCGCTCGACTACCTGACGTACATGGGCGTACAGAACTCTGACAAGGTGAGCGGTTATTGTTTTATATTTGCTCTTCCTTGGGGGGGGGTGTCCCTCAGAACAAATGAGCAGCGTCTGTGTTTTCAGGACGATCCACGCAGGGGGAAATTCTTCTCACACATTCAGAGTCTGGTGAAGAAGCTAGCAAATTACGCTCCGGTTGATGCGGCCGTGGATCAGAAAGCGAGAGACTTCCTCCACGACTGCCTTCCTCCCGCACTCACTCCAGGTGTGTGGTGGTCGCATCCTGGTTTAACTTTTTTTAATTTTTTTTTTTTAAATCAAGTGTTTCGATTTTGCCGACTCGTCCACAGAGGAACTGGCCTCCAGTGTAAAAGGAGCGCCGACCAGGTGGGAGCGAGGTCGCGCTACGGATGTCGGCTCGCCAATCGCCACTCAGACCAGAGTCAGGCTGCTGCGAGACGGATGCGCCAGGTGGCGTTTCGCAACCTCCTTTTTAAAACGGACTCCTCAAAAGAGAGAAAGCAGGTTTCTTCACCGAGCGTTCCCTCTTCCCAGGTTATGCAGCGATGGAGAGGACGTTCATCTTTACTACGCAACAGACAACTCCAGAGTGTTCCACAAGGAGGAGCTCAAGAGTTTGGAGATAAAAACTGAGGTAGGATCAGTGTGAATCAAATCAATTGCAGATAACAGACTGATAGTCACAGTTTAATCGTTCCCCCCTCCCCCCCAGTACATCGATGCCATGGAGTTTCTGATCCAGACATATCCAAAATTCGCTACAGTAGGGAGTTTCCCCTGTTATTCTGCAGAGGACAGGGTACGTTTGAAGTTCATGCACATCATTTCTTTCATGTCTGTGGATAATTTTGCGTGTCTGTTCTTTTCTTTCCCACCGAATAGGTCAAGTTGTTTATTTCACACGGTTCTTTTTTCCTCAGATTGCTTTGGCTGAGCTGCTGTTTGAGAGGGGGATTATCCACACCGCAGAGCCTCTGTAGAGGCAGAAGATTCAAAGTGCTTCTGTAAAATAAAATAATCCCCCCGAATAGAGAATACTTCACGGATTTTGTGAGCTTTACTCACCGATCAAGTTTCAAATAAACTTTTATTAAATGAAGTTGTTTTCTTCGAACTGAATTTACTCTACGAGAAACACATTTTGGTGGAAGAGCATGTTTATTAACAGTTGATACAACTCATTAAAGACGACTGGAGCATCCAACATGAAAGCAGATGCAGCGAGGGAATCGGTTCAGGCGGGGCCGGTTTACTTCCAAGTCACCTCCTCGCCAGGCTTCAGCTCCCTAAAGAGATCCACATCAACAAGAATGTTTTTTTTAATGCATTCGTCTGCGTTCTGTTTATACGTAACGCTGATTGGTAAAAAGCAGCCCTTAGTTTGATGTATTTTGACCCAAGCGCAACAGATTGAAATCGAAAAAGGTAGACCAATTGATTATTCTTACCTACTATACAAAAGGCTTTTATTCCTGAAAGCTGTCAGACCCTCATCTTGTCTTCTGTCGAGGTACCAGCCGATCACGAAGCCCATGGGCACCAAGATATGCATCACGTTGTCACGAACGAGTGCTGCAACGTTAACCATAGTTCCTGCAGAAACAAGTAGAAACCCAGACTATAACAAACAGCGATCTACAGCCTGGACGAAGCTTCCAGCGGCGGCAGCATGAACTGGACGATTGTCTCAGAAGGAATTGATTAACTTGTGTAAATACAACTAATGGTACCCTTCTTTTTGTGCCTTTGGACACGATTACCTGATGTCAGAAGCCTTTTGGAGGCCGGGGAGCCCTATTTTCGCCATGAAAGTCGGAACTACTTCCAATTGTACATGCAGTATCCGTAATACCCCCCATTTGCGATGTGTGTGACATTTCAACTACCTATAAAAGAGCTAAAATGCGGATCCCAGTTAGCTTTAGCTTAATGTAGCAGCAGCTACAGCCTTAACCTAGCATTAGCATTAGCAATACGTGTCGGGCTTTCGTTTAGTACGGCTTTTCCGTTCGGTATTTGGTTAAATGCGTTTAGCATAGTTAACATGTCATGTTATAGCAATAAACAAGCGACGACAACAAAACAGGACGTTAAATATCACCTTATGTTTACACCGAGTCGTGGCCTTCAGCTTCTCGTTCACCGGATACAGAGGACGTAGGACTATACCAACTGTGAAAATACCTGGCGTACATTTCTGACAAAACCCCCCCCCGACAATTTTAAAATCTGTGTTCCCTATCGTGGGCTGACTTGTGGCTTGAACTGTATTAATTAACTTTTTTTCGTACCATATTTGTTGAAAAGCTGCACGGTAGATTCGTTGTTTAAATTTGTCGTATATTCGTTTGTATGCACTTGGTACGCTCCTACGCCCTTTGACATATGACGATGCGGCTAACGTCCTTGCTAGCGACGTGCGTTCGTCAAACGCGACCGAAAATGTCTTAATTTGAGAACGGTAGAAAATCCACGTCTTGCGCATCTGTCCCGACTGGAGATATATGAACAAATAGATCACATCTGATGGTACGTTGCGCATTAAATTGTCGTTCCAAGTCATTTGCACCCCCACAAGATAAACTGTAGCTAGCATGCTAATGCTCAGTTTGCCGGGCAATATGTTCCGCTATTGCTCGTGTGCGAACAACATTTAGCCGCGGCTAGCTAGCGTTTACTCTGTGTTCCTGTTATTATATCAGCTGGGAAACATTCCGCAGAGTCTTATCTTATTCTGCAGCATAATTTCAGATGAACGTCTGTGTTCGTTTTCTTTGTTTCCGGTGGCTCACCTGTAACCGAGACACGCAAAGAATGCGTGATGCGGGGATCGATTTAACGCGGGTTGTGCTAACTTCAATCTACCGGCGTTGCAGCTGAAGAAAGATGACGTCCATTATCAAGCTGACGGCGGTGTCGGGCGTCCAGGAGGAGTCGGCTCTCTGCTACCTGCTGCAGGTGGATGAATTCCGCTTCCTGCTCGACTGTGGCTGGGACGAGAACTTCTCCATGGACATCATTGATGCCATGAAACGGTGAGTGCGGCTTCGGTGGGATCCGATCCGTGTGTGTCGCTGATTAATGTAAGTGTCTGCGTCCCCCCCCCCATCCAGATATGTCCACCAGGTCGACGCTGTGCTCCTGTCCCACCCTGACCCCATTCACCTGGGCGCTCTGCCCTATGCCGTGGGCAAACTGGGGTTAAACTGCACCATCTACGCCACCATCCCCGTCTACAAGATGGGCCAGATGTTCATGTATGACCTGTATCAGGTAACGGGGGGGGAGGGGAAGGTCACGTGTCCGTTAACGGAGCTTTATCGCCCGGTTAATCGTTTGAATCGTTCCCTTCTTCCCACTTAGTCCCGAAATAACAGCGAGGATTTCACGCTGTTCACTCTCGATGACGTGGACTGCGCTTTTGATAAAATCCAGCAACTCAAATACTCTCAGATTGTCAATCTGAAAGGTGAGCTCGTATGAGACTCTCGCGCTTCAGGTGCGTGTTGTTGTCGTGTTGTTTTTTTCTTATAAGAAAATGCTCCGTATCTTTCTTTCCACCCGGCAGGAAAAGGGCACGGCCTCTCCATCACTCCCCTCCCGGCCGGCCACATGATTGGAGGCACCATTTGGAAAATCGTGAAGGACGGGGAGGAAGAGATCGTTTATGCGGTGGACTTCAACCACAAAAGAGAGATGTGTGGAGAACGGGCAGAAACATTCCTGTTGGCTTTATTGTGCTTTTTAAGTTTACGCCTTTGTCGTTTCCATTTTGTTCCTCCTTTCCAGCCACCTGAACGGCTGCACGTTGGAGAGCATCAGTCGCCCCTCCCTGCTGATCACGGATTCGTTCAATGCCGCGTATGTACAGCCGCGTCGCAAGCAAAGAGACGAGATGCTGCTCAGTGAGTATTCTGTAGTAATGTGCGTGTTTTATGGCAGTAATAAACCTTTAAAAAGAAGTTGCATTTTCACGATCACATGACAGGCTGACTTTTGGATCCCATCCAAAGCTACAATATCGGTGCTGCTTTTTTCCCCCTGCGTGTTCACAGCCAACGTCATGGAGACGCTTCGCGGCGACGGCAACGTCCTGATCGCCGTGGATACGGCTGGTCGCGTGTTGGAGCTGGCGCAGCTCCTCGATCAGATTTGGAGGACGAAAGACGCCGGGCTGGGAGTCTATCCTCTGGCGCTGCTGAACAACGTCAGCTATAACGTGGTGGAGTTCTCCAAGTCGCAGGTGGGAAGACGCGAAGATCTCCACACTTCCCTGAGGTTTAAATGGTGTCGCCTCGCTCGAGTTGTCTTTGCGGATCCGTTTTGTTTGCGTCCAGGTGGAGTGGATGAGCGATAAGCTCATGAGGTGCTTCGAAGACAAGAGAAACAACCCGTTCCAGTTCCGCCACTTGACCCTGTGCCACAGTCTGGCGGACCTGGCCCGGGTGCCCAGACCCAAGGTGGTGCTGTGCAGCCAGCCCGATCTGGAGTCCGGCTTCTCCAGAGAACTCTTCATCCAGTGGTGCCAAGAGGCCAAAAACTCTGTCATCCTGACGTACCGCACCACGCCCGGAACCCTCGCCCGCTACCTCATCGACAACCGGGGAGAGAAGATGCTGGACCTGGAGGTGAGGCGGACGGTTTATGACGCTTAGTTCAGGGGTTTGACTTCTGGGTTCCCGAGGGGGAATCTCCCATCGCTCGCATTCCACTCAACCCAGCTGCTTCTTCATGATCTCAGGTGAAGAGAAGGGTCAAGCTTGAAGGAAAGGACCTAGAAGACTACATGGAGAAAGATAAAATAAAGAAAGAAGTGGCTAAAAAGCTCGAACAAGAAAAAGAGTAAGTCCCGGGAGAAAGTGGAGCAGGTCGGTGGAGTCGCCGAAGAGACGGATGGAATGAAACCTTTGATTTTTAAGATCTAAAATCACGCAGAAGTATAATAAGATGTTCTTAAACGGGTTTATTTAATGCTACCGGACAACGTTTACCCTCCACAGCGAACGCCGTTGTCGTTTCCTTCCCTCAGGGTGGACGTGGACTCCAGCGACGAGAGCGACATGGACGACGAGCTGGACCAGCCGGCGGCGGTGAAGACCAAACACCACGACCTGATGATGAAGGCCGAGGGCAGCCGGAAAGGCAGCTTCTTCAAGCAAGCCAAAAAGTCCTACCCCATGTTCCCCACACACGAAGAGAGAATCAAGTGGGACGAGTACGGGGAGATCATCAGGTGCTGCCGGGCGGGGTGCCGGTCCACAGACGGGCGCAGACGAAGCGCGCTCTAATAATATCTGAGTCCGTTGTCGGTCCGTCCGCAGGCTGGAGGACTTCCTGGTCCCCGAGCTGCAGGCCACCGAGGACGAGAAAAGCAAACTGGAATCTGGGATGGCCAACGGGGACGAGCCGATGGACCAGGATCTCTCCGTCCTTCCCACCAAATGTGTCTCCAGCGTAGAAAATCTCGAAATCAGGTCAGTGATCCTCGAAATCCGTCTGTTCGACGAGAGCCCCCCCCCCTGGCCGGAGCTGACCCCCCCGCCTCCCTGCAGAGCGAGGGTGGCGTACATCGATTACGAAGGCCGGTCCGACGGCGACTCCATCAAGAAGATCATCAACCAGATGAGGCCCAGGCAGCTGGTGATCGTTCACGGGCCGCCGGAAGCCAGCCTGGAGCTGGCCGAGTCCTGCAAGGCGTTCAGCAAGGACATCAAAGTGTACACGCCGAAGCTGCAGGAGACCATCGACGCCACCAGCGAGACGCACATCTACCAGGTGGGAGTCGGCCAGCGCCGATCCGGGTTTACCTGTGAAATGAGAAAGCTCGGTTCATTTGTCTCTGTCAGATTTTACTCCGCAATAATTATATCTGAGGCTCGTAAGCAGTCGTCCCTGACGTCCTCTTCTCGTCTCGTCTCGCCTCGCGGTGAAGGTGCGGCTGAAAGACTCCCTGGTGAGCTCGCTGCAGTTCTGCAGGGCCAAAGACACGGAGCTGGCCTGGATCGACGGCGTGCTGGACATGCGCGTGGTGAAGGTGGACACGGGGGTGATGCTGGAGGAGGGCGAGCGAGAGGACGCGGAGGACGCCGAGCTGGCGATGGACACCGCCCCCGAGATCGCCGTGGAGCAGAGCGCCGCGGTGGCGGCGCAGCGCGCCATGAAGAGCCTGTTCGGGGAGGACGAGAAGGAGCCGTCGGAAGAGAGCGACGTCATTCCCACCCTGGAGCCGCTGCCGCCGCACGAGGTACCGTGGAGAGAACGTTACAGCCGCCTTGTTGCTACGGTAACACTTTGTCGCTAGGGAGCTTTAAGCTTCGTTTCTCCACCAGATTCCAGGGCATCAGTCCGTGTTCATCAACGAGCCCCGCCTGTCCGACTTCAAGCAGGTTCTGCTCAGAGAAGGGATCCAGGCCGAGTTCGTGGGAGGCGTGTTGGTGTGCAACAACATGGTGGCCGTCCGCAGGGTGAGTGGCGAGGCGGCGCCGAAAGCCGCCAGCTTTGGGTTTTTACTCTCGGCTAAAACAAAGATGAATAAATACAGCGGCGTATGAAAGGAAAGGGGAAAGTAGGAATGGGCCGGGACGGGACAGCAGCACTAAAAACAGACGTGTCCGTCTCCGTGTTCTCTGTCCAGACGGAGGCGGGCCGCATCGGCCTGGAGGGCTGCCTGTGCGACGACTACTATAAGATCCGGGAGCTGCTGTATCAGCAGTACGCTGTGGTTTAGCAGCAGGAGCAGGAGGAGGAGGAGGAGGAGGAGGAGGCGCAGCAGCAGCAGCAGAAGAAGAGACAATCCTCCAGGACTTTGCCCAGAGGAGACGAGCGCACCTCTACCGCCGGCTGTTTCGCTGCAGAACATTCTCCCTTTTTGTACTTCCTTTCCTTCAAACTATTTTTTTATGTTAGTCCCCCCCCCCCCCCCGAAAGCGAGGAGCCGTTCCCCCCCGGTAACAGACTTGTATCCCTAAAACTGTTTCTACTGTACAGTAACATCCTGATTAGTTTTTTTGTCATTAAACACACCTTTTTTTTCAAAATAAGAGTCACTGTTTCCGGTGTTTCAGGTCGGGCGGGGTTTTATTGGCATGTCTTGAGTTCACTGCTTGTTTTGAGGCAGCAAGCAAAGATGCTGGAGGATAAATCTGTTGCATCCTTTAATCCTGCGTATCTAACCCAGAATAATACCGTAATTTTGATTGTTTCATAAAGTAGTACAAATATAACTCCGTCAACACTTCTTTTAACTCGGTTTAAATTAGCGGCTCTGCTATCGGGGAAGAAGTTCGTTGTTGTTAGCCGGGTGGAGATATGCCCTCCAGAGCACCGGTCGAGGTGCGTTTGATTTACAGACCAGGTGTACTCGTTCCTGAGGTGACACCAGATGGAGACATTTTCATCTGGAGCTGATTGGATGTGGCTCCTGCAGCACGTTCGCTAACGAACCTCCCGATGCCACCTCCTCATCCGGAGCACGGAGAGGAGGTGCATCTTCATCAGCATCGCGTGCACCGTGGTGGAGACTCCTCCTACACTGTGTGTGCGCGCGCACGTGTGTGGTGATCATGCACGTGGCTGGAGGAGTTGGACTTGACGTGCGTGCTTTTTTTTTTTTTTTATGCAGTTGCATAACACAGTTTTGCACTTTAGAAACATTAAAATTTAAATGCTCTTTTTCTTTTTTAATCCGTGGCTCACAGAGAGAGACTCTGGAAAACGTTCCTGTCCGGGAACGCCGGCGAGTATTTGTTGATTTACTTACTCCCGACCCTTTGACCCTCTGAGACCTGCAGACAGAAGCTTCATCACATCCCCAACCCCTGCAGCGGAGATGAAGAGGAGGGAGAGGAGCATGCCGGGCCGGCGCTGCCCAGTCACTGATTTTCATTTTGATAATTGACCGTCAATGCCAGAAACGTCCATCAGCTTAATCCTCTTATCTTTCATGATGCTGAAGCCCCTGTTTTAATGTAACGAGCAGCTCAGCCCGGCGTGCAGCTGGAACTCTTCTGCCCCCTGGAGGCGAGGAAGGGAACCTGCCCCGGACTCAACAGGTGCCCCACCAGGCTGTCACGTCGCATCATGAATCCCTAACCCCCCCCCGCCCCCCCCCCCCCTTCACTCAGAACGAAGCGTCTCCATCGTGTGTCGCCATTCATGTCTGTGGGTTGGAGGATGAATGAGTTTAATCCCCCTTTGAATTCCCGGATCTGCTCGCTAAGCAGACCACTTAAAGCCACGGGATGGATTTCTATGAAACCTCACAATATTCAAAAGACGAGGCACAAAAATCCCATGATGCCCTGCTCCGAAAATGAAACTTTGGCCTCTTCAATCTGCCTAAGCGTACGGCGGCGGTGAAGTCTTCCTGATCCCTTTGCGTCCGCGCGTCCACACACTGAGCAAACGTTGCCTTTTAGATTTGATCCCGTAACCCAGGGTTACCGGTCATGTGTGCCTGACCGGATGTTTGGGACAGATCACAAGAGATCGATTTGCATGGGTCGGCCTTAAAGAGCGTTCATTCGCTGTCTTGACGTAAACCCGCGTTCCCCCAGAATGCAATCTGGCTTCTTGCTTCTTTCTGCAGAGCCACTTCAGCGGCCTCATGTGATGTGGCACGGCCGACACCGCCTGAAGAGCTGCTGCCAATTATCCATTCAAACTCGGAAAACAAAGACGTGGGACGAGTTCTCCTTGTTTACCCCCCCCGCAGGAAAACTCCGGGTGCCTCCCCGGCGCGACACAGGGTCCGCGTGTTAGCGATGAATCATCCGCAGCGAATGCGAAAACAAGCCGAGGCCTGGAAAGGACGAGCGTGAATCCACAGAAGAGTGACTCGGCAAACAGCCGCGGCTGTTGATCTTTGTGCAGCTCAGTTTAGAGATCAGTGCATGACATCGGGCCCCCCCCCACTGACCCCCCCGCGGGCCAGTAACTTCCACTCTTGAGCAACGGTCCCGGAACTCCGGGATTTGGAACGCTTTTGACTCGCAGCTAGGACGACAACATGTGACCAAAGATTCTACAATGAGTCCGGCACAGATTAATTAGCCACGTTATTGTAGAGGCCCAAAAGCACCCCCCCATGAGCAAGGAAGAAAAACTGCCCTTTAATAGGCAGAAACCTCCAGCAAGAACCTGCAAGGGTGGGCGGAGCCTCGGCTTTGATATCCTTAATCGACCCCTGTGTTCCTAACTCGGGCTTTCTTCTTCTTATTTTTCTTTTACATTAGCATCATTATTTTAGGAAGCACATTTGTGCTAACTTCAAACGGCACATTCCACTCCTCGTGCCTGCCTTGTGGAATAATAACCTCTGACACTGACCACTCCCACTCAACCTCCTCCAGCACGGCGCCGACGCCGTTCGTGTCCAGAAACGGAGGTGAAGGAATCACACAGCAGGGAAATAACCTCGCTATTTTTCTCGTAGCCGGTTTCTTTACCGGATCTATGGATTTGAGTCTGAATTGGACACGGCTGCTTTGAATCTTTGGGACATTTTGGGCTGAGCGGAACCTCGAAAGTCGAACCTCTGCCCTGCCCTGCACTGAACCCTCGCACGGTTCATTCACACCTGCGGAAACACTCTCCGCCCATCTCCCAAACGCGGCACCGTCTGTTTGCTGCAGATCGCCGGCCGTCCTCCGGGTCTTGCAGACGCTAAAGGAGGCCACGCGTGTTTTTTTTTTGAGTGTAGAGCAGCGGCTAAACCTCCGTAAGCAGGCCCCTGGCATCGCTCCCCCAATTGCCTGCCTGCTGTGTGGGCGGTGGCCTGGAGGGGGACTAATCCCTTGGCGTGGCCATGAGTCACACATGTGTGTGTGTGTGTGTTGTGTATGTCCATGCAGAAGACCCAAGCTGGAGGATAAAGACAGGCCTGGCAACGGATTCAGAAAGCCCCGACTAATAACCCGCAACGTCTGCGATGCCTAACCGGAAGCTCGGCCGTCTCCTTGGCGACGGCAGGTGACGTCTTCGCACTGTTACCGACTGTACATCCGTGCGGCAGCGCGCACACGCATCCCTGCGACCTTGAAGCGAGCGTGAAGGTCGTCGACCTTTAGGCAGCAGCAGCAGCTGTGAACTTTGACCTGCTGGTTCAGCCGGATGTTTGGAGCTCCACGAGGGCAGCGTCCGTGCTGGAGTCGAAGAAGAAGAGGAACAGAGTGGATGAAGTTTATTTTTTTGGTGGTATTGTTTTAGTGTGTACTAAAAAAAAAAAAAGGTAACCTCACTGGTTGCCATGGTAGCGTGCAACTGCAGCATCTGTTTGAGACAGAAAAGAGGGACGCTGTCCTGCAGCATCTGTTTGATGTTTTGACCAAAGACTGGACTTTCAAGGCTTTTAATGTTTGTGTTTGAAACCCTCTTTGATTCTCTTTCTTACGCGGTCCTGATGTGATCCATTCTGTATCAAACGATGCCTGCAGTGTGAACGAGGAGCCGAACCTTTTCTGGTTACGTCACCTTAAGGCAATAATAATAATAATAAAAAGTAAAACTCTAACTTCAAACGTGCAGCGTGACCTCAGATAATCTATTAAAATGGGGACGTGATCGGGACCCGGATTCGGTTTCATAACGCACCGGTTGGTGTGTGTGTGCGTGTGTGTGCGTTGGGCTCGTGGAGCATGATCGGGCTCGCCTCGACGCGCAAAACCAACCTGACGCGTTTGATGCGCAAATAACGCATCCTCACTGCCTCCCCAACATCTTCGGGAAAGTTAAGTGGATCCGGTCTCATCCAAGGGGACGCAGAGCGCATCTGACGGTCCTCTCCTCTGCCATCAGCACGCACGCCCCCCCCCCCCCCCGCACCGAGGCGGGATTTGGCGTGAAGTGGGAGGCGCCTAGAATTCAACAATCAACCTTGATGAGCTGTTTGGCTTCACTCAACAGGCGCAGGTGCGTCGAGCGTTTAACGACCGGGACGCGGACGCATTTGCCCCGTGGACCGTGGACGCGCACGCGCACGCAGCTGATATTTAACCACGGGACAGGATGCGTGTTACGAGTGGAGCCCTCCAGACGCTCGTCCTCTTCCAGAAAACGAATTCATTCGCGCCGCTGAATTGATTTTCGGAGTCCCTTCTCGTGATTGGGACCCGCAGCGGAGAGGAAAGGTAAGAAGAGGAAGGACAGCCCCGGCTCCCTCCTCTTCATCAGCGCGCATGCAGGACGGTTTGGGATGAGGAGCGCATCCCGGCTGTGTTGCGTGTGAGGGAGAGGGGGAGAGAGAGGGAGAGGGAGAGAGAGAGAGAGGCGAACCGGGAGGCAGTGCTCTCAAGGACGCATCAAAAGTGTCCCCCCCCGGTCCGAGGCATGGAGCGGGACGCCGAGGACGCCGACGCCGCGCGCGCGTCAAGAAAGACGATCACTGGCAAGATATTTAAAGTTCGCAAGCGGAGGGAGATGCTTCTGGTGCAGGTGTGCTTCATCTGCAGCGTCCTCTCCGTGGCGTGGAGCGTGTCGGCGGCGCGGACCGAGACAGGTGAGTGGTGGTGGGGTGGTGGGGGGCCAGAACGCCTCCAAAATCTGCAGTGAAATCGTGCACATCTCGGCTAATAGTATAATAATGGAGATCGATTACGCACGCGGATCGATCCGCGTTAGCGTCAAGGGCAGAAGCGTCCCGGCGGGTCTGCGTGACGCCTCAGATCAAGCGCGTGCATTCGCTTTGGAAAATGCGTTCGACGTGCCCGTCGTCACGCTCAGGTGGAAGTCAGGTGCACGTGCTGGTAACGCACGCACGCACGCATCCGTTTGTCCTTTTTGCATGCCGCAGTGTGCGCGCCGGGGCACCGGCGGCGTTTTCAGTGTCACGGACGGACTCACGATCACGGCACGCGTCATGCTCGCACATGCACGACCCAGAGCGGGACGCGCTTTTTTGAGTCCCGTTTTGTTTCTTGCGCGTCGTCGGTGACAACACGCATGGTGCTGCAGGGGCGCGCTTAATGCTGACACCGGCGCGTCTGGTGCGGGGCTTCACGCACTGTAGCGCGCCTCCATCGCTGCACGCGCATCATCACGCTTCCAGGTTCCATAGAGGGTTTTACGCAGAGGCCAACGATAATGCAAAGGTGTGTGTGTGCGCGCGCGTGTGTGTGCGTGATTACTGGGAGTGCTTTTACAGGAATATCGCAGTGTCCGTTTAGTTAACGACTCGAAGGGCTGATAATGCGTGATTCCCACATGCGCGCGCGCACACACTCCAAACATGCCCTCCCGTGCACACGTGTGAAAACTCTTACGTCGGGCTCGTGCGAACGCTGCCACGCTGAGCATCCCCCGCACACGCACGCACACGCACATGGTTATGTAATCCAAAGAGCAACCTTGACATTTTGCTGGTGAAGATTTCTGACACGGAACCGGGGTCAGAGGTTAACGAGACGGGTACCTTTCCTTCCTGCATTGGTTGGTTTTCTACCCATCACTTCTTCTAGGCCTCTTCCCCCCCCCCAGGAGGAGTCTGTCAACCTCAAGGTGGGCCACGTGGCTGAAGGTGGTTGTCAGTTTGTGGCCCGTATAGATCACGAACGGACAAACGGGGAGTTTTATTAATTACATTAAACACAACAGGAGGCTTAAGAGATTACTCTGGACTGATATCAGTGTAAGTCTCTGATCTCAAAGGCCGGCAGTGTGATCCAAAGTCACCCCCCCCCCCCCCCATCCTGACTAATGGCTTGCCTTTATTTTTACTTGATGAAGTTCACCTGACTCGCACCGATTTTCATGACAGGCGGCGATTCTTGTGGATTTTCGGAAGGGG
>NC_090916.1:8632022-8685547 GCF_040956055.1 Brachionichthys hirsutus
GCGTTCTAAAACGTGTCTACATTAGCATTGGTGCTTCTTCACACTGATTTATTCCCGGGAGCCGAGTAAATATCTTTCTGGCTTCTTCCCCATCACCCATCATTTTAATATACAGGAACAATTTGACTGGGAAGCCGACAGGATGCTGTGCTGTTGGAATTTCAAAATTACAGTCTATTTTTTAAGAAAGTGACTGATTCTTCTTGAATCAGCGCTGTTGATCATTTAGTAGATGCATTGATCCGGATAAACGGATCGCTGCTGTGCCAAAAAAAAGAGACCCAAGTCCACACGGGGACAAACGGAATCCGTGTCGAGATGCAGTAATCTGGGAAATTATTCTGAAAAGGTTTCAGCAATAATGGAACAATTAAATACAGATATCAATCTGTGAACTCTATGAAAGTGGTTCTGAGTAAAAGACGGTAAATCAATAGAAGTATTGGGAAGGCCTCTGCAGCTGAGGAGGCGGGGTCAATATGCAGATTTAATTCACCTCCTTGTTGGGACTCGACTGTTCCGGGTCGGTTTAGATCATGGTCTATAATAAACAGAGGGCTATTAGAAGGGTCTGATATTGATTATGTTTAAGCATCTTTGGTTCACAGAAAAGAAGCGGAATAATCTTTGCTGGAACTGCTGCAAGGACAAATGTTTTTAATTTTTTTTGTTAGACCGCCCACTTTTACCAGAAGAAGGAAAAAAAAAATTCCAAGCTGAAATGTCGCCAAAGGATTTTGAATCCCTGAGAATAATGATTTGCTCAAATGGGGTGTAAGCTAATATCGGGATTTGTATTACTTGTGGTATTTGAGTCGCCCACGGGGGGAACAACGCCAGAGTGCAGGCAATTTAGGAAGTAATTTGACAGTGTCCCAGTAAATGACCCAGTCAGGACTAACTGGCTATTACTTCATTACTGGTCACAGCAGGCGGAGTCTCTCGGGGGGGCTTAATGAGTTACCGGCGCTGTAACCTACTATTTTAAGCATCAACCAGCAGACGAACGTCTAAACCGCTGACATTTAAACAAAGTATTGTGACTGTTTAGTTTTTCAGCCGGGTCCCATTGATCCGAGCGCCAAATGACGAGATTATGTGCTTTAAATGTTCTTCCTAATCCTTCAAGATTTATCCCCCCCCCCCTTCTTTTCCCAAATCGGAGGCACCGGGCTCTGCTTTTCGTTCCATGCATTTCTTATCGACTCCAGCCCTGCCTCGCCGGGCCGAGCCGGATCACGAGTCTTTCCCCGTCTGGGTCCGGCTCGCCTCTAGTCTGCAAAGAATTTAGTCTCGAAGAGATGCTGTCAGACTTAGCTACTGGCTAATTCCCATCCGCAGGTGAAGTAAAGCGCTCATTAAGGTGAACTTGGTGTTGACCCCCGTACCGCGGAGGAATCCGGGCTCGGTTGGATGAGAATAATTATCGGCGGTTTTATTTGGAGTGGGTGCGGCATCTATTTAATTAGGCCGCTGTTCGTGACCTGCATTGATTGAACCCGGCTGCCTTCAGCCTCCCCTCCTCTTCCTCATCATGCTTTTGTGACATTCACGGGGCGCTGATGTTGTTTTGCTCGTCCTGAGACTTTCATCGACCGTTATAACTCCCAGAAAGCCCCAGGTGCAGGCCGGACGGTTGTTTCAAGTAGACTTCAGAAATCGACCGTTTCCGTCTTTTAATTGTGCTGCAAGAGGCTTTCACAAGCCCTGGATGCTCCTCGGGTCACGTGCAGGCCTTGAGTCACTCTGCACACCGAGTTCCCCTGCGACAATCCCACAATGAGTGGAAGTAGACGCACGTTCTATTATCGAACGCAAACACTTTAGGAAGCCCCTCCAAGGAGGTGCAAGGAATTTAATCCGAAAGAAACAAAAACAAGTCAAAACCAAACATTAAAAGCTAAAAAATCTGATTTGTGCCACATTAAAGGTCGCATTAACGCAGTTTCCAGACACTTGCGGTCTATGAAATGTCTGCTAATGTGTCTGAGGGCTAATTAGCTCATAATAAAGATGCTAATGGCGTGACGAATCCCACCTGCGAGCGACGTGGTTGGCCTCGTGGCCGTGGATGACGACACGACGAGTTAGAAGTGAGCGGCGCCGTGGAGGTTTCGGTCGATTTGTGCGGTGAATGACGCAGATGGGATGTGATTACAGTGATTTGAGATGCGCCGCTAATCTGCTCGTGTTTGACATGCAGAATGGCAACAGCTGCAGGTAACTGGGACTGAACGTTTCGGTGTCATCGCCCTCCAAAAGCTGCGTTTTTAAATGATTTGAAAATCTAAATTTGTCGCTGCGTGAGCGATTTCCTTTGAATTTGGACACTTTGCAGCCGCGCCCAATGGCGAATTTAGGGCAGCATGACGCAGTCGGGGGGGGGGGGGGGAAAGAGACGTGCTGGAAAGCGGTTTGGTCGCCTCCAGGGAAGCACCAGAAGGTGGCTTTTAAAAAGGGAATTAAACAAGCAGGGATTATGCTAGTGTGCGTAATGGAGAAAGGACCTCGCTGTCCACGGAGCGCTGTGGCGTCGAGCGTAGCAGCAGCGCGAAACCCGCCGGCCTCTCTGTGCGTTCAGTCATTCTTCGGAATGACCCTAACCCTAACCACCCCCCCCCCCTCCATTGCAAAGGGGCATGTAGCATAGCAGCAAGTTAGCGCGCGCCTCCCAGCGGTAACCCCTTTAGGTTATTGAACCAGGAATCTTCTGGTCCACCAGCTCGGCCTCGACATGTTGGCATGTAAACGCACAGAGCCAAAAGAGGACGAGGATGTGTTTTGTACCAAGCCCCCCCCCCCCCCCCCGAGACGTCACGCTGACACGATGCTGGTCTCGGTCGGGTCGTGCCTGACTCGTGTCTGCTGGAGCGAGCTAATGATCTAATGGACTAATAACGACCCAGAGCAATCCTAAGAGTCTCTCTGCTACTGTTCTAGAGTGTCAGCTGTACTGTTGACGACCCGGCCCGACCCGCCTGCTAGCGGGTTCTCTGCTGAAACAGCATTTCAGATTTTCACTGTCGCCACGACGATTTAAGATTCTCCAGTAAATGTTTCCGTATGTCCGACTGTGGATCTGATAATTGGGCTCCGTCCCGCTCGGTTCAGCCGTCGTGTCTCCGGGACAACAGACGGAGCTTGATACCGAGCTCCGTTACGTAACCGCTCCGTAATATCTGGAATATTAACAGATTATGGAATAATTACTGCACAAATTTAAAGAGGGACCCTTTTTTGTGGGTTTTTTTCAAGGGCAGTGAATCTGAGGTACGGAACGATACATGGACGTAGTGAGGGAGGACATGAGAGTGGCTGGTGTCGGGGAGGACGATGCAAAGGACAGGGTGAAGTGGAGAAGGTTGGGTTGCTGTGGCGACCCCTCAGGGGACAAGACGAGAGTACAGCAGTTGTAGTTGTAAATCTTGCAATGATTGCGGCGCTGCTCGTTTCCGTCGGCCGTCCCGATTTCATTCTGCACATAATGCTGTCAGAAATGAAACGAGCTGAAGCCTTGAGATTCCAAAAGTCACGCCGGTGTTCTGCAGTTTCTGTTTTAAGGTCGTCATCATCGTTCGACTCTTCGTCCCGCCCTCTATTCTGGTGCGTTTGCCGCGTCTCACCCGGGCTTCAGAACTCCCAGCGATCGAGGTCGGTTTAATGCGTCCCGCTGCCAGAAGTGGCCTTCAGCCGTTCGCTCTGTAGAGGTAACGTGTTAAATGACACGCAGAATGCAGCATGCTCGGATGCAGCGGACGACGTCGGGCGGCGTGCGTGCAGCTGGTTCATCGGTTCTGCTTGCTTTAGCGGCCTTGATCCGGTCAGATCAGAATTCACCGCTCGCACCGGCGCTTTGTCAGCAGTGCCTCCAGCCTGAGAAGTTGACAGGCCGTCAAACGATGCGGGAAAATTGAATGCCTGGCGTCACGATTTTGTTATTCCTGCAGCGAGCGATGACAGGAAAGGGGGGGGGGGGGGGGGGGGGGTCGGAATGAATTCTGACCGGTCCATCTGTCTCTATTACGTTTTGATTCCTGATTGTAACTCAAATAAAACCTTCAACCCAAGATCTTTTATTTTATTTCAGCTGTTTATCTCTGCGTTTGGTTAAGAAATGGATGACGTGAGCGAACGAGGAAGAGGTTGGGACCGGGGGGGGCCCATCACCTCCGGCCTCCGCGTCCAGCCGGGTCCACGGCGGTACGTCTGCGTTCCCAGAGAGCCGGGCCGGATGCCGGTACCGCGGTCACACTGGGCTCCAGCTGGAGCTCTGGATGATGAGTCGCCAGCATGGGAGGCTTTTCTGCCTGCTTGCTTTAATTCTGTATGACTTCAGCCTTCTTAATATAGCCCAAGCTTTTACATCGGGGTTTGAGGAGATGTGACGGTTGACTCTTTCACTCTTTTTTTTCTTCTTCTTCTTCTTCTTCCTCCATGAATAGCGATGAAGTCATTGGTTGCTGACTGATGTGACAGACTTGCAGGCCGGAAACGATTTCTCCGAGTGTTTTGAGGCATTTCTGTGCTTTTGAATATCCGATGCGTTTGAGGCAGTCCGAGTTTTCAGCTTCTTTTGGGTGATGGTGATGATCACAGGCTATTTATTTCATTTACATTTGACCCACTTCGGTTGTGTAATCCAGTTTTTAGCTTTACCAGACATGTTTTTAGGCCTAAAAAAAGCATTTCTTGCCCCAGTTTTTAGGCAAACATTTATGTCCAGGTTTATTATTATTATATTATTTCCAGGCTCCCCTTGATGACAATTGGGGGGGGGGGGGGGGCACGCCACCTCGCCATGGTGACCGTGGTCGTTTTGTCTTTCCTCAGCGATACACGAGTTTCCTGACGACATTTTCACCAGCCAGGAACGAAGGGAGGGAGCCGTTCTGCTGCACATCGTGGCGGTAAGAGGCCCCTGCCCCTCCCGTCTCACCTGTCCCCAGGCAGCGCTCCCTCCGGAGCTCGGCTGGTTGCAGTGGATTCGGTAGCTTTTTCACATGACAGCCGGAATATGGGGGGGGGGGGGTGTTTGCAGCTTTGCACGGCCACAATGTGAATGCTCAGTGGTTTGACACGAAAGCAGAATACAGAAGATCAGAGTAGCAGATTTACTGGAGGACGCAAGGGTCTGCAGTCCTATACTGCCCCCTGTGGTTAGCATAGAGCATAGCACAGCTACCCGAGCTGCCTGAGCCTTGATGATGTCACACCTGATCTATAATTTATAGCTCTGGGCTCACCGACTGAAATAGCCCGCAATCACCCACACCGACGCCACCACAGCGGTGACTTTTTAATCAGTGCTTGACCCGTCCTTCACCAGAACTATAACTTCCTCCGTCAAAGGCTCTGTTTATTCTAATAAATGTTCTTGCTCATTAAGAATTTAACTGTACAGCAACACACACACACACACCTATTCTAGTCCCTTAGCGTGCTAACCGTGCTGGTTTCCACCTCCAGGCGCTCTACATGTTCCTGGCCCTCGCCATAACGTGCGATGAGTACTTTGTGACGTCGCTGGAGAAGATCTGTGAGGTGCTCATCTTTTCATCTCCAAGCATCGCAGCTACAGAATATAGTTTTGTCTGCGTTAAACCTGTGATCCTGGTTTTTATTTCTGCAGAGATTAGATCTGAGTGAAGATGTTGCAGGAGCCACGTTCATGGCAGCCGGCAGTTCTGCGCCAGAGCTTTTTGCATCGGTCATTGGTAAGAGACGCACAGACAAACAAACGCACACCCAGTGTCTTCATGGAGTGACATCTCCAGATGGTTCGCCGTCGCTGCCGATTGTGATGATTCCACTTCCTGTGTGCAGGTGTCTTCATCACCCATGGTGATGTGGGGGTGGGGACCATCGTCGGCTCGGCGGTTTTCAACATCCTTTGCATCATCGGTGTCTGTGGGATATTTGCTGGACAGGTGTGTGTGTGTGTGTGACGGGGGAGTGACTTCCTGCTGCAGCAGCATCATTGTGTTTATTTATAGATTTATGTGAGGCAGAAGTTTTTTAGTTTTTTTTTTTTATTGCTGAGGGGGAAACGGAAGCGGCTGCTTCTTTTGGATTTCTCCCGGGCTGGTCTTGGTGTTACTGGAGAAATCTCCGTAGGCATCAACAGATCGTGCGTCTGGATTGATTTTTTTTTAAGACCTTTCCGTCAAGTGAAATTTCCATATTGAACGCTGTAGGCGATGCAGAGTCGTTTTGCACATAGGTGCAGTTTAAAAGAAAATGACGGTGCACTTCTGCCTGCGTAATCTCAGGTGGTGTTATTGACCTGGTGGGCCGTTTTCAGGGACTCCTTCTACTACATCCTCTCTGTTGTGGCTCTGATCGCAGTAAGTTGCCTCACATATTTTTTATGCATCAGACGAGACTTAATTTATTTGAATAATGTCTAATCGAAGAGGTTCCTTTTTTACCCCCCAGTTCATCTATGATGGGAAGATAGTTTGGTAAGTCTACACTTTTCTTATTTTTATCATTAGCATGGTGGCAAACTTCGGATATGGCTATAAATTACTGCGCATTAAATTCACTTACACCTCTACCCTGTTGGCTCTACTTTATCATGATCCTGCAAGTTTTATTAACTTCTGAATTTAACATTTTGGAAAACGAGCGGCTTCAAATGATCAGAAATAAATAAGAAAATATTCTTAATGTGAAGCTTTAGTTGCTGCCTTGAAGCCTGATGTTGGCACATGACATCATGGATAGGACATTGTCTTTTTAATTGTCATTTGTCTCTAAAGCTGTATTTTATTCTCTTGATTAGGTGGGAGGGTTTGGTCCTGGTTCTTATGTACGCCGGGTACATCCTGGTCATGAAGTGAGTTCTGCACCTCGTCCACATATTTTACATCCTTATGCTAATCTGATCTCATATTTTTACAGTTAGTCAAGCATCTTGGTGATTATCCTATCTTTGGATTCACTCTCCATCACCTCCATTTGGAAATAATTGTTGTAGGCCATAAAAGGTCACATGACGCACTGCAGTGGACGCCATTTATTTTTATACAGCCGGACTGCAATCTTGTTTTCTGCAGCCCCTGTATTGTGGAGGGATAGATTTGATAGCTGATATTCCAGTGGCGTCGCTATGGCAACTAGCTACTGAGGCGATACATTCCTCGAATTGAAAGATTTTTAATTTTATGCACTTTTGTTTGCAATATAAAAAAGTCATTCGGGAAAGTACGTGACGTAGACGAAATCAGACTCGCGCCATATTTCTGTCTCTATTTTTCAACCTGAATAATCCCGACCACGTTGTCCGCCGTCTCTGTCCAGCTGGTAATCCGTGTCGCGCTCGGCAGCTGCCTGCCTAAGAGTTTAATCTTTTGCCCCTGCAGCGGCTAAGAGCGCCGGCTTAACTGGATCACTCCTCTCCTTTCTCATTTGGAGGAAACAAGTGCTTATTGTGGGATATTCTATCATACGTCTCCACGCTCCCAAAATATCCTCTAAACATTTTAGGTTATTTCAGTCAAAATGGAGTGGTTGTTTTTTTTAATTTAGTGCGATTGGTGCTCTGAGGCGACTGCCAAAGCAAACTTTTATTTAGTTTTTTGCTTCCTACAATATCACAAATTCTACCAGCGACTATTGTCGAATTGTGTGACGGCGTGTTAGCAGCAATAGCTTATTTTGTTTTCATTTTGTTTTTATATTGCATAGTTTAATGCTTATAACATACTGACCATGCATCAGCTGGTTTGTTCCAGCTGAAGTAATTATATTGTTTCAAATTTGTGAGCTATTCAAGTACAAGATCCTAGCTAGCTAGCATTTGGAGAATAAATGTGTTCTTGTGGGCTGTTTAATATGCATTAAATCTATATTTGAGCGCAGTCTCTCGTGCGAGTCAAATATCCCATTTGCAAATGTAAATCTCCGAGCTTCGTGTTCCGTCGTTTGTTCTAGATTTAACTCCAGCATGCAGAGGTTTTTCATGGGGAAGTCGAAGAACGTGGCCAACGGTAACGCTGCCACCAGCAGCGAGATGGAGGACGGTAATACTCTTTATGGCTTTGTATGGGATGACGACCCGTCATCGCCTTTACTCACGACAGGTAAGGTTAATCAGACAGGCTGGGTTTCCAATACTTTTGTTTTTCCTGCCTAGGAGGTTAAATCAGATGTTGAAGTAAAAGGAAATGCAATGGATTATTTGACATCTCTGGAAGGCTGTGGCTGTTTCTATTATTATCCTTGATTCTAATGTCAATTACTTTACCTGAAGTGGAATTCGACTGAAACATTCTGGAAGTAAAAGTCTGGCATTTTGGGAAATGGGTTATCTGTCTGGTGAAGTTACGCTGCTGCTAAATAGCAGATTTTCTTACCGAACATACGTGTTCATTTACTGTAGATTTTCTGTGGGATTCTGCGGTAAATGTTTACATTTTCATTATCATTATTTTTTATAAAATAAGCATTTTCTAGCCTAAGAAATAAAACGGTACAAAAGCGGTAAAAGCGGCTGTAGACTAGCCGGCCTCGTCATTTCCCAAAATGCCATGCTTTGAACATGAACATGCAGGTAACAACCTCTTTTTCCAAATGGTTGAGATCTTTGTAGCCACAGTCTTCCTCTTCCTCTTTTCCCACCTTTTTTTTTGAGCTTTCAGTAACTTGTGATTCTCATTTAGCTGCTTCTCAAACATGAAACCCTTTCCTCTTTGGCTGCATTAGCGTTAACGTGCCTGTCTGTTTAGCCTTACTAAACCGCTTATTGCTTATTGCCAACAGTGTTGTGCTGCCGTGTGCCAATTCTTTCCGCTTGCGTTCCACTTTTCTTCCTCCGACGGTCTCTGGGGCGTCGATCCACACGCTCCTGAAGTGGTAATCAATTTCACAAGAGGAGATGTTTAGGCCGGCTCTGTTTACACAATTAATTTATGTGCATTCTTGCATGCATAATGAGTCAAATTAAGCAGGCGTTAAACTAAAGTGTACTGGAGAACTTTTATTTTATTTTATTCCCCATATGCTGCATCTTGTATTGCGACTGCAGAGAAAATGAGGAGGTGCCAATCAGATTATTTGAAATGTACAGAACTATGTTGAAGGTCTTCACCTACATGCACCAATTCGAGATTATCCACCTAAAGGTGCCGGAGGGGTCAGATTTTTAAGTCGATCTCGGTCCCATCGTAAATATTCACAACTGGTAGAAAACTTCAAAGCTGCAGAAGTTCTTTGAAGTTCGGCTCTCGGAAATCATGTTGACCCCCGCTAGCGTGTGATGTTTTCCACCGGAGGCTGGCGGTGAGTCCGAGGGACGTTCCCTGGAGGGTTCATCCTCCTCTCCATCCGTGGTTTGAAGATGGAATGAGAATCCTTCTGGGCTGTTAATGAGCTCATCCAAGTAAATAAAGTAAATCGTGGGTCTGTTTGGAGGCTTTAATGAGTCTCGTTCATCGTCAGAGAAACCCTCATCCCACATTCTGCTAACCTTTTTAGCTCATGAGCGGAAATGCAAATAAATTCTTTGAACAATACTACTATAATATTAATTTAACTGTAAATATTTTTTTAGAAACTGTTCATTTTGCCATATTTGATGGTTTTCCCTCTAAACCTTCGTAGTTAAACCCAGCAAGGGTTACAGCCGCGGGTCGGTGGTGATGGTGGACGAGATCATGAACGCCAGCCCGACCAAATTCAGGTTTCCCGAAGCCGGCCTCCGTGTCATGGTCACCAGCCACTTTGGACCCAAGACCCGTCTCCGGATGGCCAGCCGCCTCATCATCACAGAGGTACAGCGGCCCGTTTAGCATTTAGCTAAATGCTACAGCAGCGTGGCGTCCGTTCACGTGCTCTTTGACTTAGTTCCTCTTTTCTGAAAGCGCCAGAAGTTGGTCCAAGCCACCAATGGGGTGGAGACGCAAGTGACTGACGGGAAGATGGAAATCGAGAACGGGAACGTGCCAGAGGACAAACCCACCGAAGCGGCGCCGAACGACACCGTCTCGCCGTTTCGCCTCCCAAGTACGCCTGCGTCTGAGCGGCTCCAGTAAATGGATTGAAACCATCCTAATGGCCTTTATGATGCTAATGACAGTGTAACGCGGTGTGTCTCTGCTGCAGGGGCCTGCGGCAGCAGGGTGAAATGGCTGATCTCCTGGCCGCTGCTGCTGCTCCTCTTTCTCACCATCCCCAACTGTGCCAAGCCTCGCCTGGAGAAGTACTTCATGCTCTCCTTCATCCTGTCCACCCTCTGGATCGCCATCTTCTCCTACTTCATGGTCTGGATGGTGAGCGGGATGCAAATCTGTCACGACGTTCTTGCCGTCGACTGAATTGTGAGATTTGGCCGCACGGATTGAACTGATGCTCCTTTTAACCCTCAGGTGACGGTAATCGGCTACACTCTGGGAATCCCCGACGTCATCATGGGAATCACTTTCCTGGCCGCCGGCACCAGCGTCCCAGACTGCATAGCCAGCCTCATCGTGGCGCGCCAAGGTACGCCCCCCCCCCCCCCCTCTCTCTCTCTCGCCGAGTTATTATGGGATCCGCACGTTTACGTGGGATGCATTTGATACCTCTGGCCCCCCTTCTGTTAAGAGGAAACTGAAGCCCTTGGGAAGATTCCCAGGATCCTTTTCATCTGAAAGGCATTGAGATGAAATGAAAGCCGCTTTTCTCGGTAGATATTCTCTCTCCATCCACTCGTGCATTCCCAGCGTGCGCGTGTAGGGACTTCTCACCTGCACGCTGGGTCTCGGCTGCGTAAAAACGAGCACGGTGACGTAAATGTAGAACGCGGTGGAACGAGGTGGAACGAGGTAGAGACGTACAGAGGAGAGAGAGGAAGTAGCGCACAGCTGCGTGTAGGCGTAGAATCGTCCGTCACCGCCTTCCCAGCGAAATGAGGCCAGATATGAAACATTAGAAGTACAGAGCAGTAAAAAGAAGGCTTTACTTGACCTGAGTCTTTGTTTGTGTGTGCAGGTTTGGGGGACATGGCGGTGTCCAACACCATTGGCAGCAATGTGTTTGACATCCTGGTGGGGCTGGGGGTCCCCTGGGCGCTGCAGACCATGTGCATCAGCTACGGATCGGTGGTAAGGGTTTCCCGTACTTCCTTCCGGGTCGAGCGTTCCGGACACTCCGCTGGCAGGTGGGATGCTGACCCCCCCACCCTTCCCCCCCCCCGTCCCGTGTGTGTCGCAGGTTATGATCAACAGCCGGGGGCTGGTGTACTCGGTGGTGCTGCTGCTGGGCTCGGTAGCCCTCACGGTGAGCGACGTTTCAGAGATTAGCGATTAGATTCTAACCGGGGGGGGGGTAAACATTGTGCTTCTTTTGAATTATTTCCATAATGAATTTTCTTTCATTTTTAGAAATCAAACAACTTTTTATCTTTATTTGCATTTTTGTACGTATTTTTGTGGAGCAGCTCGGATGAAAACAGCAGGTTGAGTTAAAGTTGCGTGTTGTTGCCCGGGTTACACGTGTCTTGCGCGTGTGTGTGTGTGTGTGTGTGTGTGTGTGTGTGCGCGCGTGCAGGTGCTGGGGATCTACCTGAACAAATGGAGGCTGGACGTCAAGCTGGGCGTGTACGTCCTGCTCTTGTACGCCGTCTTCCTCTGCGTCTCCGTCTTGATCGAGTACAACGTCTTCACCTTCGTCAACCTGCCCATGTGCATGGAGGAGTAGAGCAAAACCAAAACCTCAACGCGACCATAGAACTCCAAAAAATCTTTCTTTTCAAATAACACTGGAACTATCTGCAGCCCCCCCCCCCCCCCCCCCCCACACCGTTACCCCAGGAGGCAGCACCCACTGACAGCGGTCTCCTCCTCTTGTCACACAGGGCCTGTCCTAAATGGTCATTATTTGGGGCCTTGCCTGTCATAGCCGTGAAATTACGTCTCTACACCCCCCCAGCATGCCTTTAGATGTCGGAGACCTGCAGAATCATAAGTGCCCTCCCCCCCATGTTGATTGTCGGTGTGTGGTTTCACTGTTTAATTGTAGATTTCCACCCAACATTTCCAAAGCTTTTCCACAAACCAAACCAGTCTGCAAAGAAGGGGGGGGGGGGATCCTCCAACCAAAATCCTGACAGACTCTGGCATTCCTTGAAATAATTCGTTAACATTTCATCACACCCCCCCCCCCCCCATGCTTTCATTTGTAAAAAAAAAAGACATTTGACGGATTGCGTCCCGGTCCGTCAGCCGACTGCGGCGTTGTACTCAAACGTGTACAGAGTTGTGTTTTTTTTTGTATTTTTCAAAGTAAAAGTTTTGTGTAAATATCGAGGAGAGCCGTTTGCTTTGCCTGTTTTCCACGGAAACAAATTGCACACTGAAACGTTTGCTTTGCTCTGTGCTGTAAGGAGATTCGAACGCTCAGAAAGGCGTCTGCCTCCGACCCGGTTCGGTCCACGTTTCCCTCCCGCACAAATCCGGAAAACAAAAAAGTGACTCTGGACCTGCGGGACTCCACAGATTTCTGTCGTCGGGGGACTTTGTCTCATCTGGAGACGGGAGCAGAAGGAGGAGGAAATGCGAAGAAACCAGAAGGGACGTGACACTGTTTGCTATCACACCCTCTGGCCAGCAGGGGGCACTGCAAACCCAAACATAGTCGCCGGTTATCAGGGAAACTCAGAAGGACAAGTCCAGCTGCTCTCGGTGGTGATGGTCTCTTGATTTTTGAGTTACATGTAGATATTGCACTTTAACAGCCGTCCTCATTCTGAATCAACTAGCGCTTCCTTCTGTGTGAGTGTGAGTGTGAGGGCCCACGCTACGTTTCTCACTCCGGACTCTTCAGCAGGACTTGGCCCTTATTGACACCATGAGCATGCATCGCATCTGTCCGCAGTGCATGCTGGGACATTAAAACACAGCTCCTCCACAGCACAGCAAAAGGTTGAGGGCACGTTGGCGCCACCGCCGTGGAAACCGCCCCCACCTGAATCGGCAGCTACGAGCGAGACTGCGACTCAGACGACGTTATTGGCATCATGCAACAATCTCTGCGGGGGGGGGGGGGGGGGTCAAGTCGCGATGCGCAGAGACTGAGACCTGAGCCTGGGGAGTGTTAAGTATTCCTCTGCTGTTGACAGCAGGCTCTTGTATATGCAATCTCAACGTAACTATTTTTTTTTTTTTTGGGGGGGGGGGGGGGGGGCAACAGGGGAGGTTTGTCTTGTATTGATGTGAGCTCACAGGTGTGTGTCGAAGAACCGAACCCAAAGGACAGACATTCCGTACGGGAGACATTCCGATGTCTCCCGTACGTTTGCACCCTTTTCTTGTTGCTCTGCTTTTGTCCACTCTTGCATATAAAGGTGGCATTAACCCTCTTGGGGGGGGGGGGGCATGAATGGATGGATTTCCAGTGGGGTTTCTGTGCAGATAGGACCTAACACTGATGCTTTTTTGTGGGGAAGGCCTGGCCATACTGAACCCGGGTTGATTCAGAATGTGCAGACGTTTATTTTTGTGTATTTTTGTTGTTGCACTGCGTTGCCAGGTCTGGAGCAAGTTAACCGGTTCCCGTTTTTTGAAAGAGGAGGCGGTGGGAGTCGAGTTCAGATGCCATAATTGTTGTAGTTCTGCGTCAATCCTGATTCTAAGGAAATCAATCCTGTGTGCTCACGCACACACGCTCGAGAAAAAAAGTTTGAAATGGCAACGCGAGGCGAAAGCCGTTGCGTATTCCTCGATCGGCTGCGACCTGCTGCACTGTGAGCTCGTTGTGACGTGTCAAGAATTATAAATGACGACAAAAAATATATTTAATGTAAAGTTAGTTACTGTAAAACATTACCGAGGACATCTGTATAACTTATATGAATGTATTTGTCTTGCTATACTGGACATATCCAACCAATGCGTTTAATTGTAAAGCAATAATGTGAGGAACAAAAAAATAAAATGTCAAAAATGATTTGTCTCGTATGTCCTTGGATTGTTTGTATCCGTCGTCTGTCCCGTTTTGTCTTTCAGGAGGATTTGGAGTGAAATTGAGATTTTAAATTCAAGCTTTCCGACGTCTTTCCAGTTAGCTGCGAGTGACGAATTCAATCAATTTTCATAGTAATGCCCGACACATTTTAATGTGAGGTTTTCTTTTTGTTGAAACCTCCCTGAGCCGTTGCACGAACAGGGATGGAGGATAAAATGCTTTATCTGTGAGCTCCGCCAGGTGGCAGTGTGGCGAAGGCCAAACGGCTCCGGCTCTGGAGGAAGCGGAGCTTCTTCACCATGCTCGATGAGACTCTGACGCGTGATACCAAACTGTGACGTGATTAAATCACGACTGAGATCACTGCTGTCTGCGCACGTTTCCTGCCCGTAATTTGTTAACGATGGACGTCCAGATCCTCAGTCAGCCGGAAGACGGACCATCTGGTCAGACCAGTATGGGCCAGTAAGGACTACTGGTGCTCCCCTCTGATGAGTCCCCCCCCCTCTTGGCTACCACGCGCCTGCTAACAAGCTCCCCTGTCATCCGTGATCTTGTGCAAGCACGAGTTCCCTCGCGCGGGGGCCGGTACATCCTGGCCTCGGCACCGTAACACTTGCGATTTCTCCTCTGCTTGTTTGTGCCTCTCCAGTATTTTTGACTCCGCTCTGCTGTTTGGGTAAACGGTTGCGCCGCGATGATGGATTGTTAGTCGACTCGGTTTCCTGCTGCTCGCTGCAGTTCCCTAAAAAGGGTGCCGGCTGCCCCCCCCCCAGTGTGCCGACCTACAAGTTGGCTTGACGTTCCCCGAAGCTGATGACCGATGACTCTGCATTTTTTGTTTAAAGGTTGATTCCACCCATATTACAGGAGGAGGATTTGCCCTACTTACCTCTAGGGGTAATTATAAAAGCGAATGCTTTGTGGGATTGGACTGGTTGATCACAAAAAGATGGAAAACTTGACCTGCTTTCTCCTTCATGCCTGGACGAAAACTATTTCCAGAGACTGTGGCGTTTAAAATAATTCTGTTTCCTGCCACTGGCCCAATCTTTGGTTTGAGGCTATTTGTTAACACAGACGTCACATGTCGGAGGGTTAGTCCCCTTCTCTGATTGGCTAAATTGGCGAAAAAGAATGATCAGATCTTAATCTGGGGTCGTTGGCTGCTTGAGGTCTGCCGTGCTTTTTTAAAAGTCAAACTCAGAAGGTCAAAGTCAACGGCAGGACTTTCTAGCACGATGCACGCTCACCTCTTGTTTATACTCGGGTTCCCCTGTGCATTGTGGTCCGGGTGATTAATCCGTTGCTTGTGCATGCTGAGCAGTTCATATGGGTAACAGCATACTGTGCTATCTGTGCATATTTAGTGAATTATGCGACAGGCTGACCTTTTAATGGAGGTTAGCGTTAGCGTGTGTAGCGGATCGCAGAAGGCTGTGGACTTTTGTTAAGGATGTTCCGCAGTCGTTCATCATCACGAGATCAGATTAGAACTGAAAAGAGTCCGAGGCTGCTTGTAGGACGACATGATAAAACGTATCTAGAATTAAAACGGAGGCTGACTTCATTATTGTTAATTATATCCATAATTCAAATGGGATACTTCCCTTGCCATTAAAATTGTAGTGTGTGTGTGTATGTGTGCATGCGCAATTAATCATACCCGTTAAACTTAATTAAAATCTTCAATTTTACATGATAACAAATTGTGTTTGTTTGAGCAGACAGGAAATAGTACGGCGTGAAGATGTTTGCTGCAGTTTTGTAACAGCCAGCAGGGGGCGACTCCACTGGCTTCAAAAGTCAGATTATATGTCGGTTAATTTGCATCCAGCAAACAATTTCCCGTAAATGCCAGGTTTTTGCTGCTTCTTTGAAAAACGATGCGTTCGAAGCTGGTTAAGAACACTTCAATTTTTTTTTTACCGGATCCTGATCTGGATTGTAACAGATTTAATCGACTCAAAGTTAAACTGGGGCCCATCTTTGGCAAAACAAAAACAAAAGAAAATGTTCATGCAAATCCATCCATTGGTTTTTGTCCAATCAATCACACACCGTCCTCGAGAGGTGATAGAAGCAAAATATTGATTTTGTAAATGCTTTGGTAGTCATTGATAAATTACTGCTGCAGTGTGTCCTTGGCTCCTGAGTAATAAAAGCTGAGCCACGATGTCAAACGTGAGGATTCAGAGCAGTAAACGACTGTTGGCTTAGTTTGAACGCGCCCTTTGTTATTACCATTTCTGGCCACCTGGGGGCAGTACAGCTATACTACTATAAACACCATGTAAATAATGCAAAGAGGTTCCTCTTTAACAGCTATGATGTCATTTGGAATCATTTTTCTTGACCAATCCGTTACATCTGTAATCGTTTCATCACTCCTGACGGGAAAACATGACTCTTCAGCTACACGCTAGTAGCTTGCCTGCCCTATAGCTATAGCCTCCCAGGTATTTATCACAATCGGGTCTATACGTAATTCCGCATACAGTAGTGAAATCTTTTAGTGTTGAAAGTGAAAAAAATATAATCAAGAAAATGTCTCCAAATTTAAACGCCCCCCCCTTCCCCCCCCCCCCCCCCACACACACACACACAAAAGTCAATCAAAACCCTTTTCCAGATGCTTTGAGGACAAACAAAAAACTAAGGTGGTGCTGACCTTGTTGCCAGGGAACCCGTGGCCTGTTTTTTCTTCTCATGGTTCAAGTATCTCGGTCTTTTTTTTAAATGAGGAGGAGGTGAAGATGCAAACCTAGCTGCAGGAGCGCACCCTCTTCCTGAACTGCAGCGCCTCCTGGTGCAACGGAAGTTCATTGTTCCTTGAAGACGCGTTGCAGTTTTATGATGGAGGCCCTGTCAAAGACTTATTTCCATATAAATGTCTGAACAGCGGGCAGTACAGTCGAAGCGGTGTACAACCAACAAAGCGATTACGCCGCGACTTCCGGTAACAACCGAGAGAGAGGGAGAGAGAGAGATGGGAAGCGAGCGAGTGGACTAACTCCTGCACGTAAGCAGATCCTTGCGCCGGTCAGGAGAGTCTGCAACAGGGGGGGAAACCTCATCTGATTGTTTCTCATTTAATTTTGCTGAGACTAAGTGGTTCAGGAAGTAATAAATACACGGTAAATTACAGGCGGGGAAAGAAGAAGCTCTGCGCCGACTTATTACATGTGGAGAGAGCACAATTACGTTGGCGATTTGAAGGCACGGTGATTTACGGATGAATCTCTCGCCCGGGGCGTCTCCGAGAGGCGATCCGCTGCACGGCCAGCCACAGGTAGTTTATTCCGTGCTCAGGTTTGCCATTTACTTTTCCCCTTCAAGCGGCCAGCGCTGACGAGATTTATAAATAAAACCAATGGCGGCGTTAAGCTGTGTGCCCAATAACAAAGCTGTGATCAGACGGCAACAAAGACAATATGCACAGCCAGAGGACCGGCTCTGTGGCTCGTATTCAAGGAGAAAGACGTTATTATTTTAATGCTGGACCTTCCTATTTGGCGCACATTAAATCTGTCTAATTAGCTGTCGGTCTAGATGTGACATTTAGCGCCTCACAATGCTGCGTTTCTGGCTCTGTCGCGGTCAAAAATATAATACCCACATTCTGCGGGCCACGAGGTGTGTAATTAGATTTTTCTTTTCTTTTATGTTCTTGTTTTTCAAATGGAGATTAACAACCGTCTGCTGACGAGGAAGCTCTAAATACGGAGGCCTCAGTGGGACAATAGACTCCAAGCTTGAGAGATGATTTATTGGTGGATTGTTGTAAATCTTGCTGCGGGTGACGGATGACTGACGGTGAACAGCGTGACGTAACGTTAGCATTACTGTTGAAACGGGACATTTATGCGCTTGGGGTGGGGGGGAACAAAAATAAATCAAATGTTTTCTGTTCTAATTCAAGCAGCTATCTTAGAAGCTCCTTCATCAGATTCCGGTCTGTCTTGTTTGCACTGCGGCCTCCGTCAGAATTCATGCAGCTTTAATACGGCCGAGCGTCTGGCCGCTAGAGTCTTGCAGGCAGGAGCTGACGGGTGCGGTTAAAAATAGTCCCTTGATACGTTGAAATTTTGGGTGAAATTTCCATTTCCGTGACATCGCACCGTTCCCCTGCCTCCGGCTCGGCATCCAGACAAACAGCAGCAGCCGTTGTCTTAGATTTTTTTCGACAGCGCACAAACTTCACGCCGAATTCACTTTAAAATCTGATTTTACTGTTCATGGAGAGGGATGCGTTCAAGAGCGGCGCGTTCGCTTTGTGAGCCGAGATCAGCGGTTAACCTTCGTTAACCTGTCCATAAAGAGTCTTTCTCAGTGGGCCTCGCGCCTCCTCCTCCTACGCTGACACTTGAGGTCACCTGATCAAATTCTCCATGGCAACACGAAGGCAAATTCATAAGCTGTGAGAGAAAAAAGAACAAAACTCAGAGTAAGGCGATGAAAAGAAAAGCGAAAAGAGGCAGGGCAAAGTTCCATCCGCCGTTATCGCATCCTTTCGGCCACATTGACAGCGAGCTTCGCCCAAATGATGTGGAGGCCTGAGGGCTGGAGCCCAAGAGGAGGTGCTGTGTTAATGTTTCCGTGCGGAACTTCACAGGAAAGGCTCTGCTGGCGTATCGGTGTCTTGTCTGTGATGCATTCAGGTACAACAGGAGCGAATGTTATCTAAACATAACAGTTATTGAACCACAATTTGGTCAAAGAAGCCATGCATCCATCATTTTTACTTTCATACCTTTATTAAAACATCATCGGCCTCCAACAGGTAAAGAATGTAGACGATGATGATAAATGAACTGAAGATCAGAAATAACTTCGTTTTCTGTTTGGACTCGATTGTTGTTTTTAATCAATTCTCCAATGGCGTGTTCTATGGACTCTGGTTTCTGCGTTCTGCGACTTCAAAGCCTGAATAACATTAAGAGGAATGTACAGTACAGGAAACGAGGAAACGTATCTCCATCCCCCACTCCCTATAGTACTGCCCCCCCCCCCTAATATCTGTACATAAATCTGTCCATTTTACACAACATGAAATCGGTGCAGAGATTGTCTCTGAAGAAAAGTTTAAACTTGTTAAATTTGTCAAACAATTAAAAACACAACGGCACAGTAAAAACCTTCCAACTCGCACGCTGCGCTCGCTGCAGTGCGGGCTTCGGGTTCCGATGGGCAGGTGGTGCTGAAAATCTCTAATGGTTCTGGTTCATGTTGGCAGAATCTCCTCCTGTCATGCAGCTGATTTCTCCGCTTCCACCTGCAGCTCTGATAAAAAGCCGCTTCCCAGCGGCTCTGCTCAGTCCGGCGCCGCCGGTCATGTGTCGATGGCATCCTGAGCCGGCGACGGCTCGTGTGGCAAGCTGGTGGCGTTTGGCTGCGTGTGGCCCACGGAGTTCTGCTGCAGCTCCAGCGCCATGGCGTTCTGCGGGTGGGGGAACTCCTTCACCTGTCTGCGGTGCTCCAGGAAGGTGGACGCCTTGGTGGCGATGGCCACCACGTTTTTCCCCACGAAGATGGTGGAAACGCGGCTGTCCTGGAACAGCACCATGTTGACGCCTCGTATGAGAATGGTGACCACGTTTATGGTGACCAGGCTCAGAACCGGGTACAGCATCATCTTCTGGGGGGACATGTGCCCCCCCTGCATGCTGATCTCGCTCAGCGACACGCAGGGCAGGATGAGCAGCAGGATGTAGCAGTAGAAGAACATCAGGCCCTCGGCCCAGATGGGCAGGCCCGTCCGCTGGGGCTCCCACAGGTTGGCTTGGATATCCAGCAGGTCCAGCAGGTCCAGAGCCACCCAGAACAGGCGGCTCCTCATGTCCTCCTTCTTGCGGAAAGTTCTCACGTATTCCATACTGTCCAACGCCACGAGAACCAGGTACAAACCCGGGACGCACACGGACAACAATAACGTCAAGGCCTTCCGGGCCACCGTTTCCAAACTCTTCCTGTCCGCCTTGCAATTCTGGAACACGAAGTAGAGTTTTATTTCCAGAACGAAGATGTACAGAAACCAGAGGATCATGGCGTATCCCCGCCTGGCGGTGCGCACCTCGGCGCCGACCCACACCGCCACGTATCTAAGCACTATGAGGAAGCACACGTCCCCCACCAGCACGATGATGCACACGCCGATCTTCCTGGGACCCTGGTTCTGCTCCACCAGGTAGGCGTCCATGAAGGCCATGCTGGTCATGATGACAATGGTGGTCAGGCACACGTGACGTTTGTTTGGAGGTGGCAACACCATGGCGAGGGCCACCAGCTGGATCTCGCCGTCTGTCCCCAGCTTTGGAATAAAAAGCAAATAAGTGAAGGTGAAAGCGACGCAGAAACGGGACGGGTTAAAAAGCCAGCTGGTGTGTGTCCGATACCGGTTTGTACTTCAGTCAGGGCTCGGAACTATCGCCGACGGCAACCGTAGTGCGGGAGCAAAGCGGCGTTGCTATGCTGATTCCTCTCAGACCACGCGAAGACAGAAACATCGCCCCGTTACTCAGCGCTCTTCCATTGATCCCGCTTCGCCCCTGAGCAGCAGCTACACCCGGGGGGCTCTACGGCGGACACCCCATGACTTATAGCAACACGCAGCCGGGCTCTGTCTCATCGACGTGTGATGAAATTGCGAGGGGCGGTGCTGCGGAGCAGAAATGTTTATGCAGGCGTTTACTTTTGTGCGAGACGGCGTAGGAAAAGGACGCCTGTACACACGCCGGCGCTGCAGATCAGCGTGTGCGAGGGATTCCTCTCCGGATGCTCGTGCAGGCGGCGGCTGCTCCTGCAGTACGCCAGACGTAAATCAGGAGAGAGAGAGGAGAGGAGTCCGCAGTGGCCGGAGGCCCTCAGCCGCCATAAATCATGGCAGACGGCAGGTCAACAGCCCACGAGGCCTTGCGTCTGACGCTGGCTTCCCTGGAGGGAGGCTCTTAAAATGGGCCGGAGATCCATCCTTTCCTCCTCTCGCCGTGTGCCAGCCTAGGAGAGGGAGATGGGGGGCGGGGCAGAGAGAGAAAGAAACCTGTCAGCACTACTATAGGCCATATAGCCAATTTCTCCTGCCTCCACATATGAAAGGCTTAAATGTAGTTTCACCGTTGATAGGGAGGATTCATCACGTCGTCCTCTAAAGTGTCACATGACACACAAAGGTTTAATATGCCCCGGTGGGGCTACTTTCAGCATGTCTGGGGTATCTAATACCCAGCAGGGCGAGTTCCGGAGTGAAGTTAGCCTTTGTGAAGAAAATGAAGGAAAAAAAAAAAACAGGGATAGAAATCAATTGTTATGTCTCTAAAAAAAATAAAATCGGAGCAAACATCAGACGTTTACAGCACAAAAACCTGGACACATGGCGAGCCAGCCGGCGCCCAGCTTGTTTACTGGCCTCTTTCGTAAATAATACAGCATGTCAAAGAAAATACAGAGCGGCATATAGAGGAGGAGCTCGGTTTGAGTTTGGTGAGCTTCAGCAGAACAGAAACGAGTCCCATTAGTGCTTCCGTCAGCTGAGACTCATTTCGAGTCACAACCCGGCCATTGTTTGCAGTGCACCAGCTTGTTAACCGCTTGTTTGGTTAACCCGAGCGGCTGTGAGACTTCTGCCTCAACGGTAGGTAGCTTCTCAAACTCCTCAGCCACACTTAGAAAGCAGCGTTTTCATAAAAACAGCTGGGAGTTGGTTTGAAGTGATTTAGTCTAGGAAGTATTTGTCTAAACGGTATTCTTAAAGGGCGCTCCGGTTTAAGGATGTGGCTTTTCCTCAAAGATGGGTGACCTATTTATGGAAGGTCGCCCCGGCTTGCGGGGGGTGAAGTGGAGGCACGGACCGTTAGCTGCATCGCCCTGGTGCATGTCACTGCCTGTCTGGCCTTCAAACAGAACCCTTCATTAAAGTTTAATCTGAATGTTTAATGCCACCAAAGTGCCTCTTAAACTCAGATCTGGGCACCTCATTTTAAGAATGCACTTTTTACGAGATGCCTCTAATGACTTTATTAGTAGTCGAAAAATAACGACGAGTTATTGATAAATGTCCTCAGGGATCCTTCCAGCCCCCCCCCCCCCACGGGGACCCTGAAGAACTCCAAGTTATGGTGATGATGCCTTTTAAGATCATATTTCATATCAAAACATTGTAAGAAATCAAACTGATGGAATTTATGTCTCTGGTGAAGCTGTAGTTAAAATGTTAGGAATCTTTTACTCGTCTTTGTTCAGCAGGTCAAAAATGTGACGGATTATTTGGCTTTTTTCTAAATACATTTCTTTGGTGTCTTTTTATCGTGATTTACTGTTAACTGAAGGACTTTTGGAATTTCATTTAAAAGACACAATTCTGCGTGTGCTTTACAATGTTTTGTTCCTGCCTGAACAAAAACCTTTTGTCTTTCACTTGTGTTTGGATCTTTATCTTTCACAAAAAGAAAATTGCCTTGAAAGCTGACGAAATAAGCAAACACATCTGAATTCATAAAGTTGTTCTTTCAACAGTTGAATTAGAAGGAAACTTTTTTCTTATGCATTGGCTTGTGTTGGAAATAAAGATGTCGCTGTCGCTGGCGGTGAAAATCATCACACCAGACCCAAGATCAAAGCTTTTTCCAGCCTTTGACGAATAATTGGATTTGTTTTATAAAGCCGAATAACACGTTTAACAAATTGTTCCTATTTTCTCATGCTGAGCGCTTGGTTTGAGAATCAAAAATTCGATAAATAAACAGGAGGCTAAAATCTCAGCCACCTCTGCGTGAAATCACCAAAGCAAAAAGCGTTTCGACTGAGATGCGAAGATGGTGGCGGGGTTATTTGTCATTGGAGAATTCCACCGTTGAAGAACATGAACTGTGTGTAGACAGGCTGTCATATTTCCATTCTAGCATCTCAACATCGTGCTCTTTCACTGCGGGACGACGACGGGAGAGCGGGTTACATCTCCCAACGTCGCGAAATCAAAGGATGTCGGCAGAAGCCTCATTTAAGAACAGCAGCAGCAGAATGAAGATCGTTTATAATCCCAGCGTGAATTAGAGTTTTTAAAGGATACAATGTAGAACAGGCCCTAAGTAGAAGATTAAATTCATAAGATGGTGATTAATTGACTGATTAGCAGAATGCTAAGGCTCATTACCATGCTATAAGGAAGGCAGCCCCACGTATAGATCATCGTTTTATCTATCATGAGAGACGACATCGCGTCCTAATGAGCGGATTATTGCTGTGATTTCTTGACGACGTCGGCTCGGATGGTCTGACGCACAGAGCTCAGAAAAGACACGATAGATTGATCAACTCTCAATGTCAGGCCCCATCGGTTGACCTCCGCTCTGCGTGCGAGGGCGACGAGGTTTGCTGCAGGAAGTGACGGATAGGCAGCAACGAGAAAGTACGTACTGGTCCGAGAACAAAAGTTAGCTCGAAGGGAAGAACAGTGTTTTGGCACAGGACTTAAAAAGCCCGAATGGAAAGATGCCGACAAGCAGCGCCGTTTCCAGGTGCATCTTTTGAATACGCACAAACGGCTTCCTGTCAAACGCTGCCTTGACTTAATTTACTGCTCGGTTGCTATTGGTGTTTGTCGTTCCCGACGGCCTCAGGACTTGAGGATGGTGACGTCTAAGCTTAAAGCTTTCCTTTAACATGTTCAGACACTCCATGCAGCTCACGAGGGGAGTGAGCGAGCGCTTGTTTACTCGCACCTGCGGGCGGTAAGTTCTCTTACCTGTAGGCTACAAACCAGACGGAGGTGTTTATACGCTAGGGAGTATGCATTAAGTGTATCACATCGCACCCCCAGTGTTCCGTCTCCTATAGATGATCAAAATTTGCGTTTGAGCGTCTCCGGAGTCTGTTTTGTCCAATGTTTATGTCAGGTTGTCTTCATTAGGACCAGAATGAGACCCATATGCTGTCCTGGCATGCAGCCATCGCTATCATCTCCACAGGTGTTCTGAGCCGTCCTTTTTGCTACACTTAGCGCTCGGCTAGTTTTAGAGAGTTGGCAGATTGCCTCGAATTCGTCCAGTGCACAGAGTACAGCTCAGCACACCTCGACACTTGAACACACAGAAACTGAACAAGCTGCGCTTATGCAGACAAGCGTGTATGTGCATAAACACACGCTTCATGCAGTGTAGGGGAAATGGCTTTGAAAGGATAGTGTTGCAATCTGCCAATTAGTCCAGGCTGGAGGACGTTGCGTACAGTAAAACGACACAAGGGAGAAAAGTAGTTGGATCGCTCCAACTGGGATTGGGCTAAGATGCCTGCCTCGAATAATGTCATCCAAATGAGTTTAGCAAAGAAAAAAGTTCCCACTATTTCGCGGGGGTGTACATAAGCAAACAAAAACAATAAATGTTTCATGGTAAAATCTGGAAAATGTCACGTCTGGTTTTGTACGTAATCAGTCAGACAGAAACTGGGGGGGTCAGGCGGGCGTCTGGTAACACTCAGCATGCAAACACATTGCCAGCGTTTCCCTCCACAGCAGTCTTGGTGTAAGAAACAGGAGCTGAAACAATTGGAGGATGAAAAAATATAAAATAATTTTATTTCACGGCCCACAATTGCCTAAAAAAGTTGCAGGCAACTATTAGTTTCGTTGCACGTTGTCCCCCGAACACACCACTGTTCCCTTGCCTGAAAGATCTGCAGGTCCTCATCCCATCTCCTACTGTCTGATAATGTTCCGTAACCATGCCGATCACATGCTTCCTGTAATAATTCAAATGCAGCAGAGTATTATTCCCCCCAAATCCCATCAAAGATGTCAGCTTGATTCCCTCCCATTCCACTGATGAACGTGTGTGAAATCTTTTAAGTGCTCTGTGCATTTCCTTTATTTCTTACCCGACCGCCCTCCTCTCAAGCTCCCATAGAGCTCATCCCCGTCTGTGATGCTTTATTCAGCGTATCTGGTGTTTCATAGATCATTGCAAAGCTGTGTTGAAATTTTAAACACCTCTGTTTTGCATTGTTTTTGCCGCTCTGGGCTTTTCCACCTATTTTGTGCGACTCAAAGGCTCATACTGCATTTAGTCAAGGAGCAATGCAGAAGGTTTGCATGACTTTGCTGCTCGTTCGCTCCTCCTGCTATAAGCGTAGAATACTGAGGAAGTCTGACACCAAGAAGAGGACCAGGTTGTGTAGCACCTTGAAGGTTCATCTCAGTTCAGTCGTAACAAACCAATCTGCTTCCAGGCTTTTTAAATGACTAGATGTTCACCAAATGCTGCTGAAATCAAATAAGCTGGACTTGATAAAGCTCACAGCTAGAGAACAGGCATCAGGGTTAGATCCTTCAAGCAGTTCAAAAGTGCTTTTCTCCATTTCTTTTCCTCAGCAGCAGAGAGACGAGAGGCCTTTTCAACGTGGCAGACGTGTCTTTTTCTCCCCTGCCAACTTTCAAACGGCCGTAATGCGTGCGGCATCAATCAAAGTGCATTCTTTATTCACAAAGCTGGGGAGCGAGTGAGAAGTGCTGCGCCACCGCGAGTCATCTTCAAAGTGAGGAGGCAGCCCTCTAGCATCCGAACCGGAGGCTATTGATTGACAGAGGAGGCCGAGATGTCGAGCTGCCCGGAGTATACGCGGGAGGAAAGCTCTCCAGGTGACTGTCCAGCTCTCTAATTGTCAGTGGTTTCTCAAGGACACGTACTATTCCCTGGTAGGACTTGCAGATAAGTTAAATGATCTGCAGCAGTTTTTTATTCTGACAAATGATCTGCATTACTTAAGGAATTATTTTGAAAGCATGCAGACATTCTCCCGTCTGTTTTGAGAATAATGAGCGAGTGGGAGTCGGAGCGGCATCATGCAGAAACAGACAGATTTATTGTCTTCGCCGTGGAGTTTGTTTAGAGGTGTGTAACCCTCTTATTTTTGTTCAACTCTGATATTTCATTCATCGAAGCAGAACTGAGTTGCTTCCTTCGGCGTTTTGATTTTACGACTTGGAATTTCGTTTTAGCCTTTAGGAATCTTTAAATAATTCAGTCTGGTTTTCCTTTAATCCCTTCTGTTGGAAAAAAAAGAATTAATATCCATAATGACCCTTCACAGGTTTGCTGGACAAGCCTTTTTTTTTTTTTTTTAGAGTCGTACGGGTCTATGGTGCAGTAGTAAATAAATGACTTTTATCTTTCCACGCACAGCTACATGGCTTGACATACGGTAATTACACATTCTGCTAGCTGCTAATTGTACCACGCACTGATGCAAGAGTTTAACAAGCATTTCAATCCTCCCAGCTTTCATATTCGTTTTGCTAATGACAATTTGGGTGTGCGATCACCCAGGAACAGACGCGACTCCTTTTTCCTGCGGTTTTACTTTGTGGATGCCCCCCCCCCCCCAACACACACCCACTGCTCCTTTGCCTCGCCCCCCCCTCCCGTTTCCACCATCTCTAATCTGGCAACCCTCAGGGAGGCAGCATCCATACCACACTCCGGTCAAGAAGCAGCTGAAAATGCAGACAAGGAAGAATCCTCCGAGTTGTGTTGCTTTGTTTTCTATCGCAATTAAACACACTTGCTCTGTGGCTCACGCTATTTTGCATAAAACAGATGCACATGCAGGAAGAAAGAAGGGCAGGATCAGTAACCTTCATGCGCCACCCTCAGAGGGAAGAGTAATATAACTGGGAGGAAAAGATGAAGAAAATAATATGGTGAAAGAGAGAGAGAGAGAGAGAGAGAGAGAAAGAGCGAGGCAGCAGGGTTGGTGTTCCACATGATTGAATAAAAGGCAAAATGCGTTGCAGGGAGGATTTGAAGTGCTGCTAATGAGCTGAGAGTTAAAATGGATAGCTTAGCAGAGGAAACCGATTTAAATATTACCAGTCAGGGATTTATGATGAGACAACGTTGCTTTCGGGAATTCATCTCATCTCCCATTTACTCTTAAAGTTACTGGAGAGAAAATGTATTGATGGCGTGAGAAATGTTCTCCAAGTTAAGGATGAAGGGTTTTTAAAATCGGGTGCACGATCGTTTACCTAAAGCGGATCTCAGCCAATCAACAAAGATGTTCTGTTCATGCGACGCCTGTTTCAGCGGTAAAGGGAGACAATATTTCACTCGGGGATTAGAAAACCTTTGCCTTAACAAACTATTCCCTTCAAGCCTTATTATGGTGGAGCCGCCGGTGGCTGGGCGGGTTGTCCTATAATCGAAAGGTTGGCGGTTTGAATCCCATCTCCTGATCATGTGCACACTGTCAATGTGTCCTTGGGCAAGTCACTTCACCCACATTGCCTGTGTGAAAGTTGTGAGTGAGTGAATTTCGGTGGTGGTCGGGAGCGCCAATGGAATTGGCAGCCTCGCTTCTATCAGTCTGCCCCCAGGGCAGCTGTATCTACCCCAGGGCAGCTGTATCTGCCCCAGGGCAGCCGTGGCTACAATAGTAGCTTCACCACCAAGTATGGAGTGACTGAATAATGCAATGTAAAGCGTCTTTGGTGTCAGAAAAGCGCTAAATGAAACCAATAATTATTATTATATTGTCTGTAGAGTTTTAATGGCCGTGACGTTCAACAGATTGTGCTAGATTTTGACATGCTGTCGTGAATAACCTCTGCAGTGTGCAGCTTTTCCTGGGTAATTGATATTGATGTGTGTTGCAGATTTCTGTTCCACAGCTGTCTCTCAGACACATATTCCAGTGGAGCAGTGTTCAGATTGATCCTTGAATAGTCTTATCAAATACACGCGTACGGAATCCGATCGAGACTCCGGTGACTCCTGAATGTGAGCCACACGGAAGAAGCCGGAACGTGTAAATGGCACAACTGTGGATGAAAATTATATTTCGGTTGATGCCAGCTCCCTTCTTCCGTCTCCGCCTCCCACAGCAAATTAACACTCCCCAGAGCTGTGTCGACACCGAACCCACGGAATGCAAGCTGACGCTGAAATTGCTGCTAAACACCAAAGGACACATTACTGAAGCGTCAAAGTCGAGACACAACACTGGGATGGTGGCTGTAATGTCATTTCACAATTTGCAAAATCCGTAAAAATCCCTACCCCCCCCCCCCCACCTGGTTCTGAAAAACACTGAGACGCAGTCATGGAAACATGGTCCTGCCAGACTAAAGCCCCGACACATCTATTAGACAGCCACACTGTTATCCCAATAGCGGTGCTTTCAAGATTGTAAAGACACCAGAATTTTAGACCTCCATATATTACTGTTAGAATAAAAGACAACCTAATTCCTCTCAAACAGAAAAATAGGTCCTGCAGCACACAAATGAATATAAATGTGGATTTTCTTTTAGTTGAAGCGGTACAGAAATAGTCAATGAAGAACCAATTTGTAACAGACATTCTCGAGGGGTGATAATAGATGTTGAATTGGTTGCTCTTCAAAGCTTTGCAGGGTTGGGGAGTGACAGTCTATTAGAATATGTGCTGTGTCACAAATCACTCCCAACTGCTTTAATTGGACATACGGATTTAAAGTGTCATATTTATTCCCCATATAGCGAAGTGAAAGCCTGGTGTAAAAAAAAAAAAAAAGCATTCATGCAACTCAGGATGAGGTTGCTACTCGTCTGAAATCTCATTTTAGCGCTCACGGGAGTTATTTCAGGCACGAGACATGATGTAACATCCTCCACGCTAAGTACAGACTGAATCAGCTGTGTGAGAACAATAGAGCAGTTACTGTTGTGAAATAAGCCGGCCACCTTCCTGAGACAGAACACGCGCGGTCACAGCAAGAAGACAATGCGGAAACACTTTTTATTACCTGCTCATGGCATTTATAAAAACCAGACGTTACCCTCCCTCATTGAACGCCGGCAAAACACGTATTGAGTCAGAAAACAATAAGCACGAAATTAAATTCAGACTATAATAAATGTAACCTTGGATACGGTGTTTTTTTGCCATTATTACTGCCAGATGGAAATCCCCAACGTCAGCGAAGCGCCGAGTGTTATGGAATGTCTCTGGGGTCCTTTATCAAGATACCCATCCAGCGACAATTAGAGGTGAAATCATGAAAAGAAAAATCATGTCACATCTAAAATGGGTTATTACGTTACAGATCTCTTTATGGGATCAGTAAAATGCTTCATTTGCATTCATTATATTCGAGATAGTAATTCATTTAACACACGTTCATTTGCCACAATGACCTCTGATCACAATGGGCTTCTTTAAATACATCAAGCATTGTGGCAATGGGGTTAGGGTTAGGGCAGGTTAGATGGGGGGGTGGCAGAGAGTAGGGGGAGGTTCAGGAAGAGGAATATAATTATTCTCATTGGTGTCTGCTGTTTTCAATGGCGGTGTATTTTTATACATCCGATTCAAAGCGGTGAATAAGGATGACACGAACATCCGGTTGTCTGATGCGAGCAGCACAGCTAACTCCTCTAGGCAGACGTAGCTCATTAATAAACTGCACGGACGGATTAATCAGCTGTCACAAAATATAATAATATTCTGTAAATATGTTGCATGTACGGTATCTTATGTGTAAAATTCTGATTTATTTGGGGTTAAATTCAGCCTCAGTTTATTCGTTGATGCTCTCTTTACGTGGCTCTCCTCATTATTGGTGCGCCTATGTCATAATGCATTGTTACAAACATCTTATTATATTCATTAAATGGCTGGAAATACACAACCGCAGTCGTCAAAGTGGAGTTTAGGATCATTTTTAAAGCTTAAGGAGTAAAACACAGGTTTACAAACATTCCATCACCCGTAGTTTCTGCAGAATAACCAGCTCCTGAGTTTATCCACCTGCCAAAATCAAGAAGGCTGCAGTCAAATAAAAAACCCACTCTGTTTATCCCACTGTTTTCATTTATGCTCCAGAAACTGGATCAAGAATCAAGAATCAAGAAATGTTTATTGTCATTCATACACTCTCATGCACGAACGAAAAACAGCACTCAGGTCCCAGCTCGAGGCACACAACACACATTCATTCAACTTAAACTAAATATATACACAAAGTGACAAAGTGAAAAAAGGAGGGGGCGCCCTGAGTATACTGTAGTTGTGTGTGTAGCAGCCTGCAGACATTGATGTGGCTGAGTCGCTTTCAAGATCAGTGCCAACTGCTTGGCTTCTTTCAAACTTTGTGTTTATAAAAACACAAAAAATCTCGTCATTGATTTGCATACGAAAACTCTAAAATGTTATGTGTACCGGTCAAATCAAATTGCATGATTGAGATTCAAATGATGGACTCTTGAGTCATCAGTCTAGACCCGTATTTCAAGATATTTATTATTCATTCAGATCTTGCATAATCAAGCCTCGGTCCAGATGAAAATGATTTATAGAGTTTATAAAGTAAATTTATAAAGAATTAAATAGTTTGATTATTTAGGCCGGCTGTTTGAGTCCTATTGTCTTCATTTGAGAGTTGAGAGGAAGATTGGAGATTTGTTGTGAGCTGAAATGTCTATCAGATCAATCAGCCAATCAAATAACAATAACCTCCCCCAACACACACACACACACACACACACCTCGGGTTAACATATATATAGAGGATTAATTAAAAGCACCAATTTTCTGTCTTACTTGAGAATGTGCTCCATGTTTCCAAATGTGATTCCGCCTTTGGACTGTGCTGCTGTGCAATTATTAACAGCTTATCGCCCAGAGAGTAATTGAGAATGATCAATCCTCCAGCAAATTATTGGTGGTTTGATCTCACCAAACTGGGTCTGAAACCATTCAGACCATGGGCTCCTATTTTGGTAATCTAATTTTTCCAGCTCAGAGGCTTGTGATGTCCTGTGACAGAAGCCGAGCGCTACATTGACACACAATCCAGTTCTTGCTAATTATAGGGAGCAGCCGACATAAATTATTCTCTGCGCCTAAGCCCTCCAACACCCACTCTTTGTCTTCTCACGCAGACAGACCCACATACCCATGCACACCCACCATACCACACAAACAACTCTACTCATCATCGGATTCACACTGAGGCCCAACGCATGCTGATTTGGGACTGATCTGAGAGAAAACAGGAACGGCGGGAGCAGGGATAAGCAAACTTCATCTCTCCCCTGCTGTTAAAGGCCATTCAGAAAAACTCACAATCGCATATTCCATGCGGCTCCAATGCCTCAGCGCATCACAAGCGATGCTTTAAATTATCACGCCAAACGTTGGACGTTGGAGTTATTAAATGCGTCTGGACGAGGGACGAAGAGATGAAGTCAGCGAAAGCTGACAGGCAAACATGCAAGAGCGGCCCGATTGTAATGATGAGACATTCAGAGCTGCTATATTTAGCTTGCATGCAGCAGGGAGGCGCTCTCAGCTTTTAAAGCCACTGCAAGTGCTAAAACGTTAACATGACATATTATTTTTGATGTGATGGAATGTGTGCGATATTGTAAAACTCACCGCCATGGATTTGTTGTAATATTGTCACACAAGAGCGACACAAAGGCGATAACATTTTATTTCTTTATATTCTATCTGGGACTTACAGAATACTTATTCAATTCTAATTAAACCACACATAGTCCCGCTATCTTGTCTCAGGTGTAAAATAATAAAAGTCAGCGCCTAGTGCGACTACAGTTCCCATGTGAATTTGACATAAACAATTTATTGCTAACAACTTTATAGCTGCTGTTATTAAAATAAACATAGTTCCATGTTTGTAAAATATCACACTTTCACACAGATCCTGCAACCACATTTACCAGCTCTAGTGTCACGGTGCATTCACTGCCACTACAGGAAGTATGTTGTCTTTGATATGCTAAGGAGAAAAGCTTGGGGTGGTGATGTGTAACAATTGTCTCTCACCGATCAAATAATAAACGCACAAAACAACTTGAAGATGAGGACGAGCTCATTTAGAATCCTGAGAGAGAGAAGCCCGTTGCTGAAGAGCTTTCCTCGCGCTGCCCATCCATCATGTGGTCACGTGCACGGATCATGTTTTTCTTCTCCAGCAATGTTTCTGTCAGCCGAGACTGAAGCATTTCATTTTTAGAGCATAGAAAGATGAACAGAACCACAGCCCCCCCCAACCCCCGAAGGCATCAGGCAGAAACAGAAGCGCCGGAGTGAAAAAACAATAACTTTATTTTCACAGTGAACAGAAGCCCATTCCCAAACCTTATCTGAATGTTCCAGTAGATGCTGTTGTGAGAGACTTTCAAAACAATCTTGACGTTCTGCAGAGTTGTTGAATATCTGCGTTCTCGTCAAAGAGATTTGCTCGAGGAGCTCCGGCTTTGAAAAGTCGGGGTGAAAAAAAGTTTGGTGTTGCTTGCACTAGCTGCACGTTCTCAGACGGCCGAGCTGGATCTTGTGCGTCAGCGCTAGAATCCACCGCGCCTCGGATTCTGGGATGAAAAGGTTCCGCTGCAGAAAAGGTTGCGGCGGAAGAACGATTTGGCCTGAAATACTGAAGGGATGCCTTCTTAAGCTGCACTGGGTAGCAGTCATCAGTGTGACTGACAAACACAGACATAGATCATGAACGAGGATCCATGGGGGGGGGGGGGGGGGCTGACAGATTCGACCCACCTTATCACTCTGATCAAGTCTCCCTCTTATAGCATTGTGCAGACATTTTCTTTTTCCAACCTCCTTCTTACCCTTCTATCCCAGGACTTCTGATTTACGACCTTGGCAGTTAGCACGAGTTGTAGCTATCTTATTCATTATGTTGAATATCTCTTAGCCTTCCACTGTCTATGCGTAGATTATTTAAATGGCGGCTCCTTCATATTTGGAATTAGGCTGTAGATCTGTTGCTCGTAAATTAGCTTGGTCTGACGGCGCTCTTCGGCTGTCAGTGACCCCCTTTGCTCTTGTGTGTCACTATTATTCCACTTTCACCATGCTAGTGGGTTCTGAGTCTGTGTCAGACAGCTGCACAGATTAGTCATAGACTTGGCGGTGAGACGATGTGACATTTCACCCTGGCTGTAAAATCCCTGCAGTCGGATCTTACCCTCACGCAGTAAATTCAATGCCTACAGTGAGGAAGCTGCGTTTTAAATGTATGCATATTATATATACGTAGTAGGAGCAGATGTATCTAGATTTGCCGTGTATATATATGCATGCTGTATATTCCTCTGTTGGACTATGGGTTCGTTTGTTTCGTCTTAGCAACATTTACCAGCCTGCTGGGCAGGGTGGCAGCGGGTCGCACTGTTGCACAATGAATGACATTGAGCTGATCGCTGATAGCAGATGCGAATCTAATTGCGGACGGTTCGGGCACCCTGGTTACGTCTCTTTCTCCTCTGCCGATGCGTGGCAGGAAGTTAAACCCGCTCCAGAGCCCCCCCATCACTATACTTCTAATTAGAGGCCTTATCTCTGTCAATCGCTGCACCTCCTCTGTAGCCTGCAGCACGGAAGGCAGAGTGAAAGGCCTGGTCAGGAGAGCGTGGTGTTTGCAGAGGACAAGGAAACCTGCACGGAGGCTGGCACGCAGCGAGGGGAGAATCCAAGAGGCGTTTGTGTGTCTTGTTTGCTGGGGTGTGAAGGTGTTGTGCCTGTACAGGTGTTAGGCTGAGGATACAGAACCACCTAATTTGAGTAAACCACCGTCCATGCAGATCCACTCAGCTCCTCCACTGGAGCATCTGGAGGTTAAGTGCTTTTTTTCAACATCAACTTACAGTCAGAGGAGAATCGTCTGAACTCCCCCTCCTACATGTCCCTCACTGTGTCTGTGGATTGTCATTCATTTCACGCACATTGAGAACAGGGTGAGTATAGCTGATGATGATGATGATGATGATGGATACTTCATTGCTATTAGTTTCCAACTGTAAAATTCTTAAGCGGAAGCCTATTCATATAATACAATTCTGAAGAAGCACGTCTTCATATTTCATTGGGACGAGTTTTAGAAAAGTTCTGTTAAGAATGTAACATTTATGGGAACTGCAGCAAAAAGGCCTTCATCCATGTTGGATCGCACCCCGTTGGTTCCTCCTGTGGCTGGCGGATAACCAGGGAGGGCTGAGCCCAGACCCATATGGTCTCTATCGGGCTGAACATCTGTTTTAGGCAGTTTTACTTGACCATTGAATCCAGCAGTTCAGTAGTTTTGAGCAAGGAAAGTCTGACCGGAGCTTGTTTGTACATATTCATACGTATTCTTAAATGATTCCTAATACATTCTCATTTTTTAGTTGCTTATCAGCTTACAATGTCAGTCCAAATAAAGTACCCTTAAGTTTGACGCTTAAAAGATTTAGGCTCCGCATAACTTTAAAATAACATCTATTGAAGAAAAGAGGAAATACTTACTAAAGCAATCCCATCGTGAAGGTATGAGAGCAGAAAATGTGGTTAGAAGGAGGTAGAAGTTGAGGTTAAGTAGAAGAGAATGAAGGGAAAGGGCAGACGTGCGGTGATGAAGCTTAAGTGTGGGATACAAAGGCAGATTAGGCCAGAGGTGAGGAGGGATGGAGCATGCCAGGGGAGGAAGCGGGAAAGAGAAGTCCTCTCCCTCTCCTCCTCTCAGTGTCTCTCCATGCCGATTCTATCTGGGCACCTCTTCAAAATCAATTTAAGAAATTAACATTCAGCCAAAGCTCCGTCATTGGGATTTTATAATTTCACCGTCCCACCTCCAGCGCCTTTATCCCAGAGCCCCTCGGTTCATCTCTGCAGCACAACCCCTGTGAATAATTAACCACAGCCGTGAGCAGAAACACGATGAGCAACACGAGCGTTCCGTCATTCACAGGCAGCCGGACGCCCTCGGCGGCTGCGGCGTACATTTGAGCCTCTTCCTCTGCTTCTGTCTCTCTTTGGTTTTACTTAAATCTGATGTAGCAGGTCTTCTGCTTGCGTGCTAAGACACATCACCTTATCATTTTCATATGCTTGCTGACTGTCTGTATCTTCGGCCCTTACTCCATTCCCTTGGGTCATTTAAGCCGAGGGATGGAAGATGGAGGGTGTTGGTAAGTAAGAGCAGCGCCTTACCTTCTAACTTCACTACGTGACACAGCAAGTTAGCAAGCCACTCCATCAATATGAGGAGAGGGAGGCCAAATATTCTGCCCTCTCTTGCCTGCAACGTGGAGGAGAAAAGGGATGGTGGCCAAATTGGAACTGGGTGCTCATGAGAGGTGTGGAACATCTTAAAGTGCTCGTTGTACAAGCATCACATTCCCGTGACAGGGTCAGTTTCTTTTACTGATGGGTGCATGTTTTGGGTTTTAACTTGTGTAAAATAGTGTGTTTTAATGCATGTTTATTTTACAACGGCCCCTGAACTACCCACAACTACTGGCCACAATCAAGTGGATGAGAAGCAGGTGTGCTGAAAGGCAGGGGTAAAACTTTCTAAGCAGCTGTAGGGCGACTAAGGAGGGGGAGAGAAAGGAGAGATCCCGCGCAGCACCACGTACCCACGCCAGGACGGCGGGGCAGCACGGGAGACACGCTGCGGGACGAGAGGTCCGGCCGAGCGAGCAGGATGCCCGGAGGAGCCCTAAAGCGAGACACAGGACGGCTGGATTGGAGGGAAGCAACGTGTGAAGGTAGAGGGGTGTGGTCACGATGCACCTCTCTTCCAGGTAAGTCCCCTTCTCATTCCTTTCCCCCCCAGACTATTTCCTATGCTCCCTTTTTATATTCATTCTTAACATAGACCCCTGCTAGCACCCTGGGGCCTCGAGGTGGACAGGCCCGCAGGGTCTGAAGGGCCACGAGTGACTTTGGGGCTGGAGTTCTTCTTCCTCGTGAATAAACCTTGTAAACTCTTTGCTGCGCTTGTGATTTTTAACTCGGCTAACCCCCGATTTTAAAGGACCTGCGTGGCTTTCGGTAAAGCCCTAGGTGGCGTTGTCGGACATTTAAGTTTTTTTTAAGATCATACATGTGCGCTGCTATTCAGCAGCACCACTCGGCCACACAGATTATTTTTCTGCCTGCTGTAGGACAAGGTCAAGTTTATTCCGACTGGAAGCGGCATGCTATCGTTCTTAATAATGCACATTCCCCCATGTGCTGACTAATTGGAACCATTAAAATCTTGGCACCAGTGGTTAATTTGTTTCCTTGTGTTTTATTGCAATCATTTGTCCCATCAGAAAGCTCTGATGAAACGTGCAGTAATTACGCCGGAATGCAAGAGCAAGGCATGGGCCGCATGCGTCCCAAACCCCCCCCAGTGTCATCAGTCGCTGCCGTTTTTGTTAGAAGGGAATGCTGGGCCCGCATCATTGTCATTGGTATGAACGAGGCATTTGAGAATGCTGCGAGACCTAAATGGGGAAGTAGTCAGTTTGACCTTTCTGTTAAATCCGGGAGGAGAACACAATTAAATATCTTAATTAAAGAGATGGAGTTGCTAAGAACGTGCATTGATCAGGCAGGAAATGTAGTTGTTGGGAGGGGAACTTAATATAAGCCTCTTGTCAAATATAGGGATGAACCTCGCAAGTCTTTTATTCAATGAAGATTAAAATTATATTTCCAAGACAAAGAAGACTGCAAGGTCAGTGGATGAGGAAATCATCTCAGGATTTATGAGACTCACTTATTTTTAATATTTGGTGTCAGTCACCTCTGAGCTTTATGCATGTTCAAGGAACGCACTAGTACAGTGCTCAACATCAACTTTGATTCTCTAGATCTGTTCACCTGACCCAGTGCCTTCCAATTTTAGAGGATGAGCATTTCATTAAATAAAGAATAAAGAGAAAAATAAAGGCCAAGCTGACTCGTATTTATTTGTCTGATTAACCACCAAATGAATGAAACACAGGAAAACCAGAGAAACAAAACTGCAACCAGAGAATGTTTGACAAGATTGCTTGTTAAATGACTCTGGGATCAGTTGATACTCAAAATGGTTGTTAATCTATATTCCATTGATGAAGACTAATCTGTTCACCTCCCAAGTGCCTATTGATTGTTTTTCTTCCAATTAAATTATCTTATGTTGCCACAAAACAAACAGGCCAAAATGGCTGCTGTTTTTCCCAGCATGCATCACTGATGAATGGAGTTGTGCTAGCTTTTAAGTAAAGTCTTGTCTCTGGGTTTCTTTTATCTGATATCCATTCTAACTGGTGTATTTTCTCTTCTACCTCTGCTTTATTGCTGCTTTTCTGGTCTCTGTGGGACGTTAGTGTCGCTCTTTAACCGGACCCTTGGTTTACTCTGTGTTAACACTGCAGTGTGATGTAGGTTGTAGGTTCTCATGGTTATTGACAGAGACCTTGTTAAACTCAGTGACTGCCGTGAAGCAAGGCACCAGCCAACCTCCGCTTCACCTCCTTGGCTCCTGTTGCCTAGCTCTGATGTAAACGGAGGGTCCGGAGAGCACCTATGCCAGTACAGTACGATGTCACTCTGCTGCTGAGATGCAGCCCCCCCCCTCATCCGGTTCCCAGCCTGCGCCCTGGATCTCCAAGCCCGGTCTCATTCACATGGCATTGTACACCAAGGTTTGGGCATGTACCCCGGCATCCCATTCAGTTGTTGTTTTTGCTTGGTCAGCTGTTGTCATGTGTGGGTCGATTACTTGAGCCAATTGTATCAGCTAAATGGTTTTATATGAGCATCCCTGAATGGAAAAAGTGTCTGCTCTGCCAATTCTGCCTTATTTTTAATCGTTTATCTTACTGCTCAAATTATCGGTAAATTCCAACTCACTGAACTTGACTCCAAAATTGCCCAATCATAGCTTAAATATCAGAAGGTACTTGAATAAAATGACGTTTTTATTATCCTTCGCAATTTGAGTTTAATTGGTTGATTCCTATTTTTTTGCAAGTCACGCAATTTAAAATGAACTAAATCTCTGATTTGCGAGGTGACTTTTATTCAGCTACAGCCTCTCACTCGAATATATAAAGTATTCGTACCTTCACAGGGTTAATGACGTTCTCGATGTATTTTTATAAGGTATCTTGCTAGATATGGTCATGACTACACAGGTCAATCATCTTTTTATATTATCTTTTTTACTACAATCGTAAAAAGGGATACTTTGTGAGTAATCTTACTTTACAAATGATCTTAATAACCCCATTTAATCACCAGCACTGTGTTAGTGTGCCGTGCAGAATTAGACACCACAAAAGAAGCGACAACGACACGACCCGTTACAGGAAACGTCTTCTGCATCACTGTGTGCATCCGAACGAGACGCAGGGGCTGCATGACTAGACAGCCGTATCTGATGGCACGGATTTCCATCAACTTGCATCACCGTGGGTGACGGCAGTGGTTGGGGATTGTGTGGATTTAATTATTTTTGCACTTCAATTATTGGGAAGCGATTAAGAGCTATATGAGAGACAAGAGATATTATTTGGCCTGACAGCGCTCAGAAGAAAAACCTGCTGCAGGACTCGGATGCAGCTGGTTTCATCAGACGACTCCAAAAAAAAGAACTTTGTTGCCGCTAAGTTTCAGCGATGGAGAACAGACGGACAGGGAGCATAGTGATATTGATCCGCTGAGGCCAAGAATAATGTTCAACGGCATCGGTCTTCGGGGAGCAGACTGGTCGGGTTTCGTTCGGTGTAAACATCTTCAAGAAAGAAATGGACTGAAATGAGACGACTCCAGGGAATGACTTGCAGACGAGAGAGGGAGATGCGGAGCCAGAAGGAAAAGAAAGTGAACAATTCACATGTTGCTTTTTGTTCCTCAAGCCATCTCTGTTGTTCTGCAGCCAGCTCAGGACAGATGAGTGTGCTTGCTGGCTGATGGAGCTTTTCAGCCTTGGATCTGTCTGCAGTCTCTGGCTCTGACATGAAACTATGGGCAGTAGCCCTGAGCCCACACTGCCAGAGCACTATGTGGACAAGGATGAAGCACCCACCACTGCTTTAGCTCCTGTTCCAGCAACAACACCCACGTAAATGGCCTATATGGACTTTCAATAAGCGTCTGGACAAACGGGTTCTGCTTCCGTTTGATGCATTTCAAGGAAGAGGTGGTGTCTGTTTGACGATGGGGGGGGGGGGGGGGGCTCCTCCTCTTGAACTGCATTAGCAAGATGAAAATAACACGTGACTTGGTGGGTGATAATTGTTCCATCTTTCCTTATCAAAGTTTTTCCTGTGGTTTTTGGCTAATCACAGAGCAGAGCGGCTCGCGGAATGGCTTTGTGCTACGAGTCGAGTTGCGGCTCTTTCCGGAAAACAAGGAAGACCTATAACTAATCATGCACATTTATATCCAAAATACTTTGCTCCTACTTTGTTCTTGGCTGGCGTGAGTATGTGCATGCTTCTGTATATTCACACAGGATTAAATACAACAGGCTGAGATAAAACCGATGAGCTTTGTTTGAGCCCGCACGCAGAAAACGCAGCGACGTGTGTTGGAGCATTACCATGGGCTTGTGTGTGTGTGTGTGTGTGCGCCGCTACATTATTTTGTGCCTGTCGGTGTTTATGTTCTACCGAGAAAGATGGGGGAAGAGCCCTTTAAAAGCCCAGGGGCAAGTGACGCAGCAGCTGCTGCTTCTGGCTTCCACAGCCATACAGTCATAAAAAAACATAAGTTCTTGCTGGGAGAGTGGATTATCAGTCCACCAGTCCTGGCTTCAGCCCAGCCAAGGATGACTTTTCCTCTTGTCAGGCTTGATCTGTATCCATGTTTGTCTACACTACAATTGCAGCATATGCTTGGCCGAATTGCACAACACACACGCAGATGAGCAATAGTGTTTTACAAACTGGCCAGATGGGCCCGTACAGGGGGGGGGGGGGGGGGGTTAACCCTCCACACCTTTAAAAGCCTCTAAACGTGTGGAGGGCGGGTGACTGCCAGAAAGTTAGATGGGAATCCAGAATCTCTGAGACATTTGTGTGTGTGTGTGGTAATTAAAGAATGAGAGCCACTGTTTTGGAGTGCGGAACACAGCTCCGTGGGCCTCACTTAATTACAAGCAAACACTCATACTGTAATTAAACACAACCACGTCTTCACAACATCAGTAAGACTGTCCAAACAATATTTTCTAATGGGAGTGTTTAAACTCGCTGCTTCGAGGACGGGCCGGTGCTACTCCCTCATCGTCTCCTCCATGCGTCCGGTTTGGACAGTTCTTTGGTTGATACAACCTCCTCTGGATTTGCCCATTAGTAAACGGGACCGTAAGTCGAGGCTATTATGATAATACCCCATGTCCTCCAGCAGGTTGAATTTCATCACACACTCTATGTGCATATATGTGTTATTCATCTCACTCGGCTACGCCATAATTAGTTTACGCAGAGTAGAGCTATGCAGCCATATATCTGGTGACACAGAGCGGCACAGATTCACCTATTGGATGCATTTATAAAAGAGCTTCAAGCAATATGCAAATAGGAAAAAAAATTAAAGGTCCTTGATGCACAATTTGCATCAAATCTTCTCAGCTTGTTTCACCTGATGCAGTCGGTTTGTCTTGTTTCGCAAGTGGCGCGACAGCCACCGAGGTCAAAGCCTCTAATCAGCACGAGACCCGGATCTGAACCGAGCTGTCACTAACAGAACAGCAGGACAGAACAAAGAGCGCATTAAATGCACTGTGACATTTAGAGATTCCACATTATGCTGTTGATTTGGTATAAAATGCGTCTTTCTTGAAGAAATAAGAGGAAATACGCCAGTGTAATACCCAAAAATATCTGGGTAGGTGCACATACTTGTATTAATGATACATGAAAATGAGAAGCAAACTGTTTATTTCCTCTGTGATTGTGTTAGATACATTCTGCTCAGCATAAAGAGGGTTTCGTATGTGCACATCTGAATTCGTGACTGAACATGCATGCAGATAGAATAATATAGATGCTTATTATGCTGGCACGCCTGGAGTTGAAGCCAATATGTTCACACTGGGTCTAAGTTGCTTCCCCGTAAGAGCCTCAGTAAAATGAGAACATTAAATTGCACAGACAGATATAGTTCCTGTCTGTGCGTCGCGATGAAGCCATTTGGAAACTGTTCATGAAGATGCGTTTGCTTAAAATCATGATGCAGGAATCGGTCTCTGCTGGATAATAATTCCCACAAACACTGAAATCATCTCCTCCAGCTATTGCATTATCTTTCCTTGTTCGTTAACTCCAGCAAGGAGATTTCGTTTTCACATGTCTCTATTCGTTGCATTGTTTGTGTTTCGGTTAGCAAAAATATGTTAAAGCTAATGAATTGATTCCACCAAACAAAACTGCAGAATGGCAGACAAGAACTCATTAAATATGAATTCAAATCCAGATAGACGGGAGGACACTGGAATGGTTTTAAGCTTTTCTTTTATTGCAGAAGAACTGTTTAAAATGTTCAAAAATTAGCCCATTAATCACAATGTAAAATATTCCGCATATTTTTTTGGTGTTAATTGGATGATCTGATTCCAGATCAAACGCATTCCACTTTCTTTTACGTCAACGATGGCAAGACAAATGAATCTCGTGTTTAAAGAGACCCATTCCTTTTCTTTTTTATAACACTGATCTATAATTAGACTCAACTGTGTGTAAGATTCTTGCGATGCTGCCGGCGCTGCACTTCATAGCACAGATCCATGCAGCTGCGGCGTAACGATAAAGCGCATGCATTAGATATGAGGTTGACGTAGAGATGCGACAGACCCGTGTGCTGTTTGCCTTCACACTGCATTGCCCACTTCAAGCAGAGAACAGTAGATGGATAGATATGACTGATACTGTAGATGCGGGCGTGCATCTGGAATACAAGACCCCTCTCTTCCTCATCAGCAAGGCCACTCCACTTGAGCTGATTGATTTCCCATCAGTTCTGTAGCCCTGATAACGGCATGCCTGGAGGGCTGCAATGATTCCAATATTTCACCGCTCTCGACCCGTAGAGCCATGCTCTGTTTTAATTGTGTGGAGGAGGGTGGGTACGCATTTGGGTATCTGTAACTACATAGGTGTATCTCAGGATTGAGTGTGTGTGGAATTGTGCTCACAGGTAGCTGTGGAGACGTCTGTGGTTCTGGTGTATGAGGCAGGCATTTATATGCGTACAGAATCGGATGAGGTTATGCATTCCGCGCATTAAAAACCCCACCACATTAAAATTAGATGAGCTTCATGTTCGGGACAGATTGTCTGACTGCTGTCGAACAGAGATCTGTTACTGGGGCGAGTGGTGATTATTTTAAAGCTGGACCCTAATCGTAGATTAGTTTTGCAATGTTAAAGTGCAGAAACAACGCAAAGATAGACTTCTGATTTTCTATTCAGAGAAATGTGTTCCCCTGTTGGAATAACAGCGGTTGCCAAGCTTCACCTTTTGGCTCTTGCCTTACCTTTCCAAGTTGTGATTCTGCCAAAACTGTTATGCCGTTTCGGTGTGCATAATAATATCTCTGAGAATGCTGCAGACAAAAAAAAAAAGGGTCTTTTTTTTTTTTTTTTTACAGGACGTGAAGATGTTTTTCTCTCACATAAAACTGCATAAATGCTTCTGATGCTGCCGTTTTACATCTAAAATCCCAAGTTAATTTTGTAGGTCTTTAAACTAGAGATTGATAAAAGCTTGATTAATACATGGAGCCAGAAAACTATTGGCTTTCTAAGGGGAGGGCCAACAAATCATTTACTGAACCAACTGGACGTGTGAATGCTGCTCGTTACATTTTGAACACCTCTAGTTTGTGCAGAAAAAGTACGCAGTCTTGCTTTTCTTTTCTTTGTGTGTGTGTGTGTGTGTGTGTGTGTGTGTGTGTCTGTGTGCTGATTAGAGAGAGATGGAAGCAATGTGATGCCAGTTTTTTCTGACTGCTCTGCCCACATTAGCATAGATCATGCAGCAATCCATTATACAGGGTTCATTAACAAGGATGCTATTTTTGATCCAGATCCATAATTAAAGAGTATATTTCCATTCTCCAGCTAAACATGTGATGGCTGCAAGCCCCCCCCCCCCCCCTACCAATCCCAGACAATGTCGTTGTACAGTATTGTACCTATTGATTTGCCATGCAATTTGGCTATTGATGGAAGCGGACAGCATTCTGTCCATGAGCTTATAGCACTCCCAAGCACAGTGACTCTGAAGTGGAAACCCACCGGCTGGGAACCGATGAGACGAGCTTAGTGCTTTCTGCTTCGGATGCAACAGCAGCTGCGTTCTGCTAATGACACAGCACAGCACAGAACCGCACGGCAATCTGGCCCAGGGTAGGGCCCGGTACAGCAAAGACGGCGCTCTCTGGTTTCTCCTGTTTCTATCCACGCCAGAAGGTGTTGTAGGAGTGGGGAAAAAACACATTGAATATTCCACACAGGTTTTAATAATCTACGGAACAGCCATTGCCTCCCAATTTTCTTTGGTCGGTCATTCGATTTGACCATAATTCACTGAGCAGAGAAGTAAGGGGGGGGGGGGTTGCCAAGCCTGGGATGATTTGGAACGAGGAAGGTCGGTGGACATTCACCGGGTTGCACTCCAGGCTTTAAACCGGCCAATCGTGTAGTTACAGCTATGCTGAATTTAATTGCGTTTCCAGCAGAGACCCATAAATGGAATTCCAGGCATGCAATATCACGATCGATGCAGTGACCATGTTAAGTGAATGCCTGTGAAAACCCTGCAGTCTGTGTGATGCAAAAAAAAAAAACATTTTTAAAGCTGTGTCCAAAAGGATTCTGGGAGCTCATAACCACTGACCCTAAAGACGAATGCTGTTCTGTTTATCGCTGAAGCACGGTTTGAGACGGTGCATCGGTTCAGAAGCAACCCTCTGGCTGGCAGGTACCGGCCTTGCTTTTATGGCATGAGAAACGCCTCCAGATAAATACACTGGATTCAGTGCTATACGCAGTCCCCAACCCGGGGAGATTCATTTCTAAAAAGGAAAGGAACGTGAGAATAGAGGTTCTATGCTATTGTTTCACCTGCCCTCCGTGTGGCGAGTATTCGCGTCCAAATTTATTAGACAGCAAATTGAGCATGAACGATTAATTTGCATTCGTCTCATCATCCTTTTGCTACAAAGCAGTGATTTCTATACAACGGTGTCCAAACCGTAACAGCCCACAGACGATATTGGCAGGTCACAATGCACTTTTGTTCTTTTAAGAACGTTAGAAAGTGGCCTGAAGCAGCATATCGGCGATGATTCACACTTCCTCCTGTCACACGTAGTCTGACAATGACATATCAGACACCTCAACGCCAAGCTGAGTTATCACACATTCGCTGCAACCAAGAAAAGCCAAGAATTACACCACTGTTTACACAGTCGGCGTGTGTCTGAGGGCTATTGCAGCTTGTTAGAGCGCCGCAGGCAGAAATCATGGTGGTCACCTCTTATCCAAAGCAGTCCTGACAGTCATTTTTCTTCCTTTGCATTTTCCGAATTAATTTATTTTGTGCAAAAGAGCTGCAGCAGACAGTTCTAAGTGATACAGAGAGCGAACAAGAAAATGGAAGCTGGGTGGCCACATCAATTTCAAGCAGCCGTCTGCTAAGCAAAAGGTCACATTTATAATCCCAGCTAATGTACTGCTGGGATTACAAGGGTGTGAAATGTATAAATCCTTGAATATGACAATATTTACCATCACATAGAATGTTATGTCCATGTCCATACCCAATGATTATTTTCCTTTTGTGTTAACTTTCTTTAATGACATGAGAGTTTTCATTTTCAATACATGTAGAGGCAATAGTGACGGGGCATCAAATGTCTAGTAAGGCTACATGGCAGATTAACTTCCACACTCTATGCTCAAATATTTGCTGCTAATCAATAGAAATGTTTCTGTGGGTTTACGATTATGGTCTATGATTTAGGAAAGGTCTGTGAGCTATTTAATTTATATTCTACCATGATTTGTCAGATATTACTTTCCCTGGCGACTCCCTTCATTTAAATGTCAGACCCTTACAAAAAGGTTCTGTCATAAATTGAAATTCCCGTATTTTATTAATATACAGAACAGCAACATTGCATTGTCAGAGTCCCCCCCCCCCCCCCCCCATGCATGCAAGCCCCATCACCAACTATAGGAGCCACATTACAGCAAATATTCTGGTAAACAGTCATTGACAAATGGTTCTCAAGATATTTGTACTTGATCAATCCAACACTTTGTCAAATAGGTAATCTGTATTTACACACAAACCCAAGAAGCCTAATCGATCATCGCATGGATCCACAAGGACCCACTAAAGGCCCGCGGAGTCCTAGTAAATGTTATATAGCCTCGTGTAATGTAGGTTAAGAGAGAGGACCGCCTGTCTCGCGCTCGTTATCAGATAGTCTGATATGTCGGTGAGATGAGAAAGCACGTGGTCGTGAGGGTAATATATTTTCTCAGTGACTGCTGGATGCCTGCCGTGGGGGGGTTCAGAACATGGATGGGGTGATTTTCCGTGCAGCCAGGAGGCACGAGCCGATGCTGCTTGGGCGCGCGCACGCGCGGACTGCAAAAGCAGCTGCCGCCAATAAGCCTAATGATAATGTCTTACTTTAACAGCATATTATTTTCACACGTCACTGCCAAAGAGCGTCCAACACAGAGAACGGGGATCGAGTGTCACAAACTAGAACCGGGAGAAAGTGAAGATATTTTTATTTTTTATAACTCTGAAGCTTTGAAAAAAACAAAAAAACCCGAGGCTGTCCAAGCATCAACTCGGCTCTCTTACCTCCAGCGGACGCTTCGTCTCTGTCCAGGGTGCTGAAACGCTCAGTCGGAGCGCTTCGTCTCTGTCCAGGGTGCTGAAACGCTCAGTCAGAGTCCAGGTTGACGGTCCTCATTCCGGGATCCGGAGAAGCTTTTTTTTAAAAATCCGCTGCAAAGAAGGGGAAAAAACCTCCCCCAGCCGGTCCAACAACCGCTGCCGCCTTCAAGTTAGGGTAAAGAAAATCCCGCTCCCAGTCGCGCACCCAGCAACACCGCAGAGGGCGCGAGACGCAGTCAAAACGTCTCACATGAATCTACATGTGAGTGTTTCCGCTGGCTCCGTGGAACTGCCGCTATTCGCTTCATCCTCCGGATGAGCGCAACCACAGGTCTCTCCTCCCTCCCTCTCTCTCTCTCTCTCTCTCCTCCTCGCTCTATCAATCACCATTTAATTCAAATATGTCGGAGTGCCTGAGGGAAACCAGTAGAATCCTATATTAACTACAGTAGACGGGAGGAAATGACTGCCTATAATTAAATAGAAATAATTTAACAGTTGCTTTATTGACGCCGCCGCAAATGAGAACCAATTCAATGTGAATTAATCCCAAGCTAAAAATCCTCCCTGGTGTGTGTGTGTGTGTGTGTGTGTGTGTGACAAACAAAGGGATGTACTGAACAACACAAGCTCGTTTAAATTTAATTTGCGGTCAATTTGCTTATGTAGGGGGATCAGCCATCTGTTTGCGGCCCCTCCAAGCCCCATCGTTTTGTATGCTTGTTTGTGTTTCGTTCTCAACAGAGCAACAGTTTTACACCGCCTATCCCGTGGTGACTGCAAATGCAGCCGATAACCGTGAAACGAAAGAAAAGAATGTGGCTAATTAATTTGTAAAAGTTCCACAACGGTGCTCAGGTGGCAAGTTTTGAATTCACCCACCTGACTCCAAGACGAGAGGCACGATACTTTTTATTTTTATACAATACAGCCGTTTCATTGAGCTTTTGTGAACCTCATTCTATTTTCTTCGGAATATGTTTTTCAGCACTTTCATCAATTATACACGGATAACTTTTCTTTTTTATGACACATAGTGGATTTGTGGGGCTTGTGCCAAAAAATTGAATGGTTTTTGGAGTAGACCTTGATAAAAGTGGTGGATCCATGCTATTTTTTTATTTCCACTTTAACAGAACCCCCGAGGTCAGCAGTTTTGATGGCGCTCATGCCTTGTGTTGGAATTTGGATTAGAGTTAGATTTAATTAAAAGGGGCCGTTGGACCTTGGCAGATCCGTGTGCACTACTGGGTGCCATTCTAATTATTTATGTTACACAGCACTCCAACTTTCTTTTTGGAATCTGGTTTTTATCACGATGATGGATTATGTCATCTTAAACTCGCCCAGTACAGGAGCAGCAACACATCCAGGCGCTTTACGTTATTAAACCTTGATTAAGACGCCATTCCGTGGCGGTTCAGAGTCGGAAGCATAACCCCCCCCAAAAATATGATCTGTTAAATGATTCTATAAGATATTAAAGGGCCTCCGTGGAAATCAAGGTCATTAGATCAAAATGGAATCTACTGAGCAAACGACAGCGCGGCTGCAGTGTTTTACAGCCGCGTGAGGGAGATGGAACTGTGCCAGCTGCTTTGTGAGGCTGTTGGTTACGGTTGTGATTGAGCTTGTCGTGGTATTTTAGCACGTTAGCGTGGTAGCATTGGCTAATGCTATGAGTCTCCTCTGCTGTGGTGGGACGGGGCTCATCTATGCATCTCTTACAAATCCCAGCAGGCCTTTCTGTGTAGAGTTTGCATGTTCCCGCCGTGTCTGAATCGGGTTTTCTCCGGGTACTCCAACCCCCCCCCCCCCCCCCCACCACCACCACCACTGGGGAAAAAACATGAGGTTGTGGCGGCGCTCTCTGGTCGCAGCGCCTCAGAGCAAGCTCTCCACTATAACCTCGTTATTGAAAGATAATATCAAATTATTGTAGTGTCTTTCCATCGGGGATTCGGCTGCCCCCCCCATCGCCGTAGAGAAGAGGGGTGCGCTCTGCCTCATTAGCTTTCATAACCACAGCGCCATAGAGAGCAGAGCTACTTCACATCAAGTAGAGAAACTCTTGCTCTCACTTGCAGTTTAAAGTTATTCAGACACACGCACACACACACACACAACGGCGTCACATTAAGAGTAATTTACAGTGATTAGGATTTTCATAAGCCAATCAGCGACGATTAGATTTGGGGAAAGCGGGAGATGTGAGGTGACTGTGAGAGAGCGTTGATGGGGGGATCAGAAGGTTATTCCTCCTTCTGAGTTAAAGTGAATGGAGGATGAGAGGCGTTAAATATTGAGGAATCCCCGAGTCCTCCTGCTTCAGAAGTCGGCTTCTGTGTCGTATCCTAATTTTCCCCAGGTTTTTTTGGGGAGTGGAAAGATCTTCCTTTACCAGCCAAGGACAGGAAGTTGGCTGCATAATGCATGCTTTCATCACACAGGGGGGGGGGGGACGACTACTTCTGCCTGCTGTGGCTACCTGTCTAGCTCGAGCAGAACCATTCCTCATTATTATTCATTAAACAAAGGGCAGGAGGGGTCACACAATGCATATTTATATTAGCTGAACTGACCGTTTCTCGTGTTCAAATCTGTTCTTGATGCCGCGCGGTTCAAGATCTGTTGCAATCAGGCCTCATCCGCTGATGCAACTATCACAGCCAAATAGGCATTTTTTTAATCATTGCAGAACATCTGTAATTCTCTTTAAGTTATTTCATAAAGGGGGTGCAAGCATCCAGTAAAGCTGCAGATCTCACTTTGTTACTCTTCAGTTTCACTCTGGATTGCAGCAGGATTAATCTTTCAACATCTGTTGCCTCATCTTGGGTTTGGACTTTGTGTAACAGACTTAACAGAATAGTAAACCGATGTCAAAGATAAAACACAAAACTCCATTTTATTTCAGCCCGTATTTCCTCGTTCCTACGGCAACAAAGCAGCTCATTTTACCTCTGAAATTGCTAAAGCATTGGCGATTAGCCGTTGACACCTGATGCACCTGAATGCATCGTAAGCCGACAGAAGCGTGAAGCAGAATCGAGTTAAAACGCTTGAATAAGTTAACTTTTCATCATAACTGCACTCGCTTATACCATAAATATAACCAATTAGCTGAATTCAAAGAGGCGGTTAGTTGTAAAATGTTTAAATTGTTGGATCACCCAAAAAGCGTCGGGTTAAAAGCTAATAGTGAGTTTTGTTTCTCATTGCTGGAGCAACCAAGTAAACAAAACTAAAAAAAACATTCAAATGGAGTTTTATAAAGCAGTCCTTGAATTTATTTGAGTTGTAATATGAAAAGCTTCAGAGGGAAACTTGAGGGCAAAATTTAAGGCAGTTATTTATTTCTCATTCTTTTATTTTGCTGCTAAATTGTCAGCAAATGAAGTCCAACAAATGTAATGAAACGCAGTTGGAATGTATTTTTTGTCTTTGCTCTTTCTTCAAATAATGACTCTGGAGCTTCTCTTTTGAGAATGAAATGTAAAATAGTTTCTACCCATCATGTCCGTTTTTAAGGGAACGTTTTTCCTCTGGACAGCAAATATATTTTTCGTGTTCCGATAATTGCTGCTCAGTGAGTACGGTATGGCTCAGAGTTTTTAAGTACGTCACCAAAGTCTGAAAAGAATATTTCAACTTCACTGCAAAGATAAAAGCCCGCCTCCCTTTTTCTCATCACCTCTATTCCTGCATCCTTTCATCATTTCCGAGCAGCAAAATGTGTATTTCTGACCCTCGGGTGCAGGCGAGGTCTCCGCTGGCCTGGCCTAAATTCCTTGGACTTAGAACGTAGGTTGAGCCCCCCCCCCCCCCCCCCCCCCCCAGGAGCCACACAGAAATGGGTGCAAGTGAGGGTAGCACTCTGGTCGCTGCTCGTCGCCAGCAGCGGCCTCCAGCTTCTGCCCCATTGGCCCAAAGGCCGATTGCAGTTTGTGGCTTCCGGATTAGTCTGTGCTGACATCACGACTTTGTCCCACATAAAGCTGATTTGACATGCTCTGCTTGCAGGCTCTGCTCCTTAAATGCAGCACGGCCTCTGTCTCGTTACCCTCAAACCTATTAGGGACGAGTTCTCCGTACGGCGCACGTTTACGTGCCGCCGCGCGAACAAGAATCTTCCCCGGTTCCGCTTGTGGTCCGTCTCATATTGTCTTTTATTGCAGCTCTTACTGGAGTTCTCTATTTGTTCTCATCTGCATGATTTCTACTCGCATCCATTATTCATGTCGTCTCCACACACACACAACTTGCTTTTAGGCTTTCTCTGGTGTTAACTTTTCATTTTATTTTACCCCCCCCCTCTTGCCTCTCTTCTCTGCGAGCTCTGAGCAGTGCTTTGATTTCACGGTACCGGTGCTCAGCCCAGCTGTCTGGACCAGGTGAGCTCGGATTGATTGGGTTTCTATAAAGCATTTAGAATTTGGTCACACACGCGCGGCTTAAAACTCCCCGACGTCGAAACCCAAATCAGAATACGGTAAAACCAAATTAAATATTAACTGGAAGAGCCTGACGGAGGCGGCGAGAAACATTGACTAGTCTTTTAAAACGATTTAAATTGTGTCACTTTTGACGCATTCAAATCAAAATGTAAGCTTTTCTTGTCAAAGAGGACACCTGAGCTGAAACTTTAATGATCCCTGTGGGGGGAAACCAAATGTATTAATGCAGAGTCGCTGGAGAGACGGAGGCTGAACTCTCATAAAGCGTCTCCTCATGCATAATGATGTAAGCAGAATTTGCGTTTCTGCTGATCAGTCATTTTTACAGGCGCATTTCTCATTTCCACCTTTACTTGAACCTGTTTCTTTCTCTTATCCGTCATCAAAATAAGCGCTGGAGAGGAGAGATAAGCCGACGGATGCAATCAGATTTAAATCACGTAAATCACGGCAGGCGGCGACGTCCTGGCAGGCGATGCGAACCCCCCCCGGTGCACCTCACCTATCGGCCTTGTGCACCTCCACACAGTCACGCCTCTAAACACATTGTCTTGTTATTTTGGAAGCTCGAACCTGTGATGTCTCTTTTCTCCTCCCTCCCATCTCCACCGGCGGCGACATCCCACCTCCCACATTTGCGGCGGTAATGGCACAGATTTGAACAAGCGCACAGTTTGTTTAAACTCAATGATGGCGTAAGTGTGTGGAGGATTGCAGCTAGGTAAGTGGCTGCTGTCGTTACACGCGCGTTGGCAGATTCGTGTTTGCACCGGGCAGACATTTGGCGCGTGGAAGCCAGATTGGGCGGCTGTGAAGCGTGTTTTTTTTTACACTTCCCTCTGCGCGTCTTTGTGTGCACGCTGGTGAAGTGCATTAAAAGCCTGCTGGCGCTCTCTGTGGAGAGACCTGGGGCCCCCATCCGACATGAGGCTAGACTTAGATCAGCATGTTGGGTTTCTGGCAGAACAGGCCGGATAAAAATAGTTTCCATATTGATTGTACATCTGATGGAAGCCGAATATGAAAAGCAACACGGTTTTATTACGGCTCAGGGGCGACGATCCAGCTCTCACATTTGGCTCGGTGAACAAGAATCTCACTTTGGCTGCAAATAAGTTTTGACGGCTTTCCAACGTTAATCCTCGCTCACATTTACGGCCTGTTGTTTTTTTAATGTTTTTCCAATGTATTTCTTGTATATGCGTTTTTAGCAAGATAAGCATTTTCCCGGCCTGTGCTAATGGAGCAAATGAAATTGAATTGCGAGGGATGAGAGCGAGGAAAAGGGGACGCGAGGTGGTGATGGGAGGATTAGTAAAGGGCAGAGTGAAAGAGAGAGAGAGAGTCTTGTTCTGACAGGTGAGATGAGCCAAAGCTTCCAGAGATTATAACGGGCTGGTCGCAGGTCAATCAGACGGACACGTTGGAAAGCAGGAGGCTTTACTCCCATCATGTCAATGAGGAACCATGCCCATGATCAAATGTGCACATTTCTCTGAAGCATGGATAAAGTGGCGTATTCATGTTTCTCCAGTCTGGCTTGTGTCCATCGTCGTCGAGAGGAGGAGGCGACGGCGGCAACCTGGAACATGAAGCGGCGCAGCAACAGCTGCTAGGTAACAGGACTCTCTGAAATAACTTAGCTTGGCTCTTTCCAGTCTCACCGGTGGCAGCAAATCAGTCATTTCTGATTTCTAACAAAGTATGATGGATATTTTCTCTCTCTCTCTGTGAAGATTAAAGCAGAACAAGAAGTTTTTCTAGCCTTAATGTAGTCCTCTTTGTGCCTGAAACTAATGGAGACCCTTTGGAGGCGATGTTACACAAATTGATGCAAGACGCACGCCGAGAGCGGTCAAGAGGCTACGGTGTCTTTCCTTTCTGTACTTCCTGTTCTCTGAACACATTCCCAGATCACCTATTTGATCAGCCTCGAGTGGCGCCAAGGCACAGCCAGCAAAGACCAGTCTGAGCAGAAGGCGGTGGAGGACTTGATGTGATTGTCCCTTTTCTGAGTAGATCTGTGCCCTGATGGAATCTTGTGAAAGACGGCTCAAACACGCAGCTCTCGCCTCGCTGCTAACACTAATTAGCTTTCCCACCACGCTTTCATTTCCCTCGGATTGACGCTGTTCCTTTAGATTGACACTCTCCTGTAGCCGGTTCGCCTGGGGGAAGATGGGGCGATTAAAAACGCAGGGCTGGGTGTAATTAATATGGTCTGCTGAGGGGCTCTCAGCACAGAGAGGGACCCTCGATAGTTAACGGTGTTAAACAGACTCCTCAGACTCGGCGAAGGCATGCCTGGATGGGCTGGGATCACGGGACCGAGAGACGGACATGAAAAGAAATATCAGCTCTTATAAATTCTAATTTCATGCTAATATGCTAACAAGCCTTCACGCTCAGGAGGTGTTTATTTTTTAAATCTGTTTTTTTACTGTGCAACTTAACAAAACATGAAGAAACTGTCAGTAAAAGTAGGAAAAAAAGCATAAATATATGAAAATCTTAAATTTTGATGATCTAAATTCAAACCAGCCTCATATTTTCATTGGAGAACTCTTCAGAAGTCAAATTCAAATGACATCCAGCCGTGATGCTTCTGATCTTAAATAAATTAGACTCACTAATCAGCAGCCATCGACTGTTTCTTTTCTTTTTGAAGGATTACAAACTAATGATTGCATATTTCATTTCGGCATCCTTTTTTTTTTGCTGACTCTTACTCTCTTAAGTTTGACAGACGGGTTTTTATTTTAGACACAAAGTCAATCCGTGTCCAGAAGCCACGAGTTAATGAATTTTATTGACCACGCCGCTCATATTTGCACGGCTGTTGATCAATCATGCAGACGAACGGCAACAAAACCGGCGCAAACAAAGTGCTTCCTTCATGATATGCAAAAAAAACCCCTCATGCAACGCAAACAGACTTTATTTCTTAGCCCAACTTACGGATGAATCACACATGCATTATGAATTGTTGTGATTAATCTAATTTGCGGTCATTTTAATTGCATATTTGGAGCACAGCAGCTGTTCAGAGGAATGTGTTTTTGCTTCTCGACATGATTACGCTCATTATGCAAATTCAATAACTGGATTAAGAGAACAGCTCCTCAGACAAATTAATGTTGAGAACAACAAGTTCTGCCAGATTTATTTGTTTTTGTTGATTTGTTCTAACGGGAAAACTATTGATGGAGTTAAAAACAAAAGTGTCCCTAAATTGGCTGATTGGATAGATTGCAGAGGACATTGTGGGACGATGATGAGGTCCAGACTTTATTTGTGTAATCTACTAATCTGGATGGATGTATATAAAAAGCCGTTGATGCACATCCGCCTTGGCGCAGTGGGCTTGGCTTTGCAGCGTGAAACCGTACCGTAGGCTAACGGCACTGTCTCCGGTGCAGGTCAGGACGGAGCAGCAGACGACGCCCAC
>NC_090916.1:8685647-8735906 GCF_040956055.1 Brachionichthys hirsutus
CCACATCCACCGACGCCCTCAAACGCTCCAGGAATCCGACAGACGCATCAATTAGATACAAATACATGCATAAGTAGACGTCTGCCTGGATGATGCAATGTGCGTGGACGTGCACTTATTGTTGCATAATTACCGGTGTGCACATGACGCATGTTTTTGCTCTGTCACCTCATCACACCTCCACCATTTGTTTGTATGATCCTGTCTGGGCTTTTCCAACAATCCTGTCATTAGAATTTGACGTATGGTGCAGGCGTCACGGAGGCAGCGTGCAACTGTTAATTTGCTGCTGCTGCTGCTGTGAGGGGGAGGGAATAAAAATCCCATCCTGTTCTGAGCAGATTATGGCAGAGTGTGTTCCATGTGAAAGGTTTTCATTAATCTGCTCTCGGGGAAACGGATTTCAGGTGGTGCTACTTTGGCGACATGCGGTTTAGGCGGTGGCTCGGTGGATTTTCATCCGTCCCGTCGTGCTTTTGTGTCCGGCTGGAAGTGGCAGATTTGATTTATATCAATTATTTTGAATTGTAGGAGAATTCCCTTTCAAAGATGCCGATCGAAATGTATCCACTCTCTATCAGGAGGTTTGGACCCGGTGAGCTGACGGCGTGGCTATTTGGTTTGCTTTGGCTAACATTTTATATGAACAAACAAAATTACGCATTTCTGCTTTGTTTAATGACGGCTCGATACCCTGCTGGTTAATCGCCAGTATAAACCATTGCACTGGTTAAGTAATTTCCTGCAAGCAGCTCAGACAGGCCTCGGTACACATCGTTATCAACAGCATTAGTACTGGAACATGAGAGGACACACACACACACACACCAGAGTGTGTAACATTTTAAAGCAGCGTTCTGGTGCATCGACGACCGGCGACGCAGCAAAAGAGTAAATAGGGCGTGTCGGGGAAACACGATTATCTGCACGCCGGAAACTAGACCAGTCAATGAACACTAATAGATTAATGGGGACGACGGGGGATGGAGTCCCAGCTCGAATCCTGGGCATTAGTTTACCGAGCAGAAACGGGCTTTGATTGGGTTCAGCCGCCGCGTCGCTCGCTGGACCTGTAACCCTTCTCCTCTCGCTGCGGGTGTTCTTACACCCTCGTGGCTCAGACGGGCCGCGCCGATTGAAGGGACAGGAAGCGGCTGCGTTATCGGCTCATCTGATCTGCTCATCACCTCAAGCTGCAAATCGGTCCTCTGGAAAGATCTATCGGCGTTTAATGGATGGCTTTTAATCCTTTGTACTCCAAAAAAAAAAAGCAGTCAAAAACACACTTCTGCGCACACTTACTGAGCTACATGACAGAGCATGGTGTCGGGTGGAGCAGCGCCCGTCTGGCTCTCAGCGTGGAGCTCGACTGATGTGGAGACGCCCAGGAGAGATGAGCTCGCTGCCTCGCGTTCTCCCAGCAGGGCAGCTGCCCAGGAAGGCCGGTCTGCTGATCCTGGGAAATATGTCCAGCTGAGAATAAAGGAGGGGCTCGCTTAAGGTTGTGGCCAAGACATCTGCTCGCTTCCCCCAAAACGACCTCCATAAATGTCCTGCAGATGTTGTCCCTTTGATAGCGTGCTTTCCACGACTCCTCCTTTTACCTTCACCAACGGGAGTCTGAGGCTGTAGGATCTCGTGGCAGATGCGTTTGTCTCGGGGACAATCACCAGCCTGGAAAGGCTGTTTGCTGCCGAACGATGGGTGTGGCGTGTATCCCTTTCCCTGGAGAGGCATGCTGGGCTGGAGATGTTCCAGGCGGCGGTTGCGAAGTTCTACTTCAGTCTCAGCCGGAGCCTACTGGTAGGGGAGTCTCTCACGGCACGGCGGGAGGCCCCTTTGGCTCGGAAAGTCGTTATTTTATAGTGTAGAAGTGGGCAAGGTTGAAGCTTTGTTGGCTTTTTACCAGTGAAAATGTCTTCTTTTTTTTTTGGCTATCAAATGTCAGAAATCAATATATTCAAGGGTTAAAAGCACAAAATGGAAGATGTTGGACAGCTTTCGCTGAAATACGTTAACCTTAACTAACCTCAGCGAGCCGTTCGTATGACTGGCAGGTCCTTTGCCTGCGTTTCCCCAACCAGACAATAGGCTGGCAGCACAGAAATAGAAGCAGGCCTCCAATCCATCAACGCAGCACAATGCAGACCCGGGGGGGGGGGCTCGGTTAGCTCCTCATGCAAAATCATTGTGGGACTAACAATGCAGACAATAAACTGTCATAGACACCCAGGAGTTGTTCCTGTCGGAATTAAAGGAAGCACAAAATCCTTTCGGTCAAGAAGTTCAAATAAAAGGACGTGTAATTAAAAAAAGAAGGCTGGAGTGGATCATTAACCAAACAGCCAGAACAAACACCACCCAGATGGGCTCCGAACCCAGTACCTTCTTGCTGCGAGGCGACAGCGCTTCCAACTATGCCACCGTGCCCCCCCCCCCCCAAGTCTGATAGCAGATCTGACATTAATAATCCTCACCTCAAGATAAGGGGATCGGTTTGCGGCGAGAATTCAAATCTCATTTTCAAACATTTAATGTGGCAGATCCTCGAGGTGCAAATTATGTCCCGGAGGCATTTGGGGGGGGGGGGGGGGGGGGGGTCAGTTTTTGATGCTCACTGTGCCTTCTGTAGACGAATGAAAATGAACGCCGGCTGACTGCGCCGCAGATTCTTCGCCACTTTCCTGTCTCTTCTCCGCTGCTCTCTGTGAGCCAGCGCCTCATTTGTAGAAGAAGAAAGGCCTCTGTTAGCACTCTGCGCCCTTCTTTACGACGGAGGGTGGCAGAGATGATGTGAGCGGTGTTAATTTGACATTGTGAGGCATAATACGGATTTTTGTGGCGCTAGTTCGATATATTATCGTTTGTCGTTTCAGTTTTGCACGTGACTTTCTGAGTCACTTCCCGTGAGGTCCGCCATCCAGTGTCCCGAGTGTGTGTGTGTGTGTCTAAACGTGCGTTGGTGTGTGTGTGTGCGTGCGTGTCGCCGCGTGCTCCTGTATGGGAGCTTCAGCGCGACAAAGAAGCCATTGAGTCACTGCATCAGACTCCCATTGCAAGCAATAGCTCCTATTTTAAGAGCTCGGCGCTCTCATTATCGGCTTGCACTGCAGGCAGAATGTGGTTGACATTTAGCCGTTACGTTCTTCCGCTGGCCTTTAGCCTGTGCTAGCTCGTCCGTGCTAATCGGTGGCGTCAACAAAGGCGTTCGAAGACGATGGTAAATGGCGTTAATGACGGAGCTGTGGTCGACGCGTAGGACCGAGGGAGAGTCGGTTTCACTCTTCGAGGCAGAACTACCCCGGCTACGAATCGGGAGATCCTGATGGGCTTTTTGCAGCATCCGTGGAGTGAGTCCACAGAAAAGCAATTAACTCAGAGGTGCATGACCTCAGTGCGTGACGCAGAGGAGCAGAACAGTGTTGTGACATTTATGTCAGAGACGCACAACTGACATGCTCTGCTACAGAACACCGTCATTCCTTTTGTCAGGATGTGATTATCTCCTCCGGGCTCGTTCTCGTCTCCCCCCCCCCCCCTCCCCCCTCTTTTGGGGAAGAATAGATGAAGACACGAAGGCGTGATGCCTGTCTGAACCCTCCCACTGAGGGATGAGACGGAAAGCGCGTGTTGCTTTACATTAATGAGATGCCGGATGATGCTCTTTAAAGATCTAAAGAAGGCTCCGCCCCCCCCCCCCCCCCGGCGCACTCGGCTACGTCCGCCAGGCCGTCCCTCCGTTTCCACGGGAAAAGTAGCTGGGAGCATAAAAAGTGAGCGAAAGAGATAAAGTGAGAGGAAAGACTCGGAGGAAGCGAGGGAGGCGATGCCGGAGCTGACTGTGCCTGGTAACCATGGCAACCCCTTTGACATGCAGCTGCCATACCTGCTGCTAGTATCAGAGCTTTGCTCAACCGCTTACTTTGTGCCTTTTGAATGCATATAGATTATTATTGATTATAGATTCACACAAAGTGCTCGTCCTATTTATGGATGCGAGTTGCGTGAGCTTTAAAGGAGTTTAAGTCGCCTATTGCTGCTAAAGACTTTGAATTATTACCGCATTATTATTAATGTCACTGCGTGTACTGTGTGTGCGTTCACATGACGGAGATGTGACGGTGAGACGCTGCGGTGAAACGGCAGAGTTTTACAGCAAACGTCAGTTTCAGCATCGTTCTGCTCCGAGGAGATGTCCAGCAGACACCGCCTGAGGGTTGTTGACATCGGTACAGCCTGACAGAGTTGGGCAAAATGCCTGCAGCCTTTCAACCTCGGCACACACACACACACACACACACGCACACACACATGCAGACACATAGTACATGCACAAAGACATCCCAACACCTGCAGTGATGTACGTCGACCTCTGGGCTCTGCAGTACTGATGTTTGTATTTTGGCAGAAGTGTTGTTTTGGCCCCCAGAGATGGACACACACGCGCACACACACACACACACACACACACACACACACACACAGGAGTAGATTCACATCTAAGATGGATGGTTTGGAGCTTTCAAAAGAATGGCTGCAGGAAGATTCATTAACGCGCCGACGAGTTGGTGATGCTGCTGTCAAAAGCAGATCTCCAAACGCGTTGCTGTTTCCGGGCAGAAGTATGAATAATCGCGTTGCACTCGTCAGTCAGCGATCAGCAGCCAGCAAAACGATCAAATCTCTTGGTATTAAGTGAAACGCACGACTTGGGCTGAAATGTCAGTGACTCCCAGCAGCATCGCTCTTAAGACGATACTCTCAGGGTCTTTAATGGCGAATAATTTGAAGCCACTGACAGCGCAAAAATAAATAGGAGTTGGGTGTGAGGTGAAATGGAAAGCACATTCTCTTTTGTGCTTGCCAGGTGTACGGCGTTGGAGCGCTTAATTCTCAGAGGCTTAGGTGACAGCGAAATGTAAAGTAGTTCTGGAGAGCCTGTTTACTACAATGAAATCCTTTGTCATGTGAAGTTACACAAATGTGAGCGTGCTAATTGGCCCCTTTTATGCGAGAGCTTTTGAACTCCAACGTGTGCATTTTCTTCCCATTGAAATAATATTTGACAGAACGCGCATCAGGCAAGGGCAGATTGAAGGGCGAATAAAATCAGCATTCAGACATCGGTGATTTTTACCAACCTGCCGGCATTCAGATACAACAAATGCTGCTTAAAGTTTGAAATAAAGTTAGAAAAATTGGTTTGAAAATGTTCCTTTTCAACTTCTCTTTTAATTTTTTTAAAGGATTCCCATTTTATGTTATAATATTTTACAAAACTGCTTCAGGTGGATTTTTTTTAACATTGCAAAAGTTTAAATGCAGCAGAGGACTTAACATTATACCTAAATCAAGTACTGTTTTTATAATAAATATTTTTAATGTTTTTCATTGCAGCTTGTGCTGCTTCTTTTTTCTCCACTTTTACCCAAAGGGAAAAACAAACAAGGATACTAAAAGACAGATTATTGATGAACTAGCCTAGCCATTAGCCACATAACCAATGAATTATCTCCTGAGATCAGTGTGCTAAGCCACTGCAGACAGCAGACCACTACAGATTAGCGGGATATGTTTAATGATGATTGGACAGAATGCATTATATCAGTGATTTGTACAGCGATGCGGCTCAATGGCTGTCCTCCATTTAAAACCTTTCACGTCTGCAGCATTAATCTGAATCACTTTTGTTTTTATGCCGTCCAGTCAATGCACTGCAACAGAAAAAGACATAATAGGTGACCTTCAGTGGTTCCGGGGGGGGGGGGGGACAAAAGATAGGATAAGCTGAAAATCCAAAAAATAGTTCAATCAAGGGAGGTGGTGGCAGTAATGTGAAATGTATTGCAGATTTCTCGTGTTCTACTAATAAATTCAAGCAATAAATGGAGACAAAATATAACAAAAAGGTCTGTTATGATCTAAGCCTGAATCTTGCAAAGGCATATCATATTTAATTTGTACAAGTAGCCATGAAGGTTAGCAAGATTGAGCGACTTCGCTATAAATGTGTCCACAAGCCAAGACTCCTGCTGGCTAACAGTCGAATGAGCACATTAGCGTCTGACTCTGTTCTTCTGCAGCTCTCCAGTGAAATGGATTCAGAGCTTTTTCTGTCATGAAAAGCAAACCTGCCCAGCAGGATTTTGTTGGAACACAAACCACTGTAACGGCAGCGTCGGTGGAATCGGCACCAATCGGCAAATAGCTTAAATATTTCAGCAACATTTCAGCGCCATTAAAGGCTTTTAGATTTGGTAATTACGGAGCATTATTTATTTTCTCCACCCCCCCCCCCCGCACCACCAGTAATTATAACACGCTCAGCCCAGAAATAATCAATCAGAATATTCACGTCTGTCATTTAGTGGAGGAAACAGACAGATTGGACACAAATAGGATGCTCTGGGATAATGGTGTGCTAATATAAACCTCCAGGGAGGGTGTGGGAACAGAATGCCTTTCCTGATTGAGTCTGAATAAACTTTAAATCAAACGGCACTTTCCCGTCCTCTGGAGTTAGCAAAATAAAACAACAGGGAAAAGCTCAGAAATTCTTGTTTTGATCGGCGTGCTAAAAAGCTTCAAGTCTCGCATCAAACGACCTTCATGCAGCTGCTGTGCATTCAGATTGTTTGCCTCATCAAAAGTGGATCACAGCATCGATATTTGGCTGATTCTACCTGGAAAGGTTGACAGTTCCTCAATCTGCTGCTGATGCTTCAGATGATTCAAGCAGCAAAGCTTCAGTTGTTGCTGCTGGAAATCTTATTATGTCCTTTTTTAATTGTGCAAACACACACACACACACACACACACACGGGTACCGATGCTTTCAAAGAGTCTAAATAGTTCCCCCGACTGATGGAATCAACTTCCCGGCTGGCTTTTCTGTTTGAGGATCCTGTCTTTTCCACTCTTGGGATCGGTGGTTCGACCACTCTGCATTTTATTGTTTAATCAGTTTATCCTTGTGTTTCTGCTTTTGACAATTTTTTTCACGCACTTCAAATTTTTATTTTTATTGCTTGAATGTGAGCATTTATTTTTTCTTTTTGCTCCGGTGAAGCTAATTTAATTCGAACGCGAGAGAGCCGAGAGACAGAAATGATATTTCAGTCTATCTCTGACGGAAAAGTCTTTCACATCTCGGCTGACTTTGAAAAGTCATGAACGGAATACTGAATATGAATATTCGCATTCCCTCTCCAGCCAGCGCTCCGGTCTCTGACGGCGCTCCCAAACCCCCAAAAAAACGACACTTTTTGGCAGCTGATTTAGTATTTATTCTTTTGCTGTTGAGGCCATACGGTGGATGAGACGGAGCGCTTTGTTGCAGCTCATTGCGTAATGTCAATAGACAATTAGGAATTTACTGGATGCTACCCACAAGCTAATTAGAAGAGGGAGAAGCTTAAGTGTTCCCAAATGGAGCACTTGTGCAGCGCTACGCTTTAGCCTGACGGTCCATCCATCCATCCAGTCTTCTGGTTCTGCTTTACATGGTCGGCATTATTTTCACTTTCGCTTTCGCAAAGACGTACGTTCCTAAAGTCGGTGGTGATTTTCCCGTCTGCCCGATGTTTTGATCGTTTCAATGGTTTCGGCTCACGATGATCCACTGGACCCTTGCAGGAATTAAAAACGTCAACACCACCACACACAAAAAAAAATCACATTTCTGAGAGCACGAGGGAAATGAAATAATCCCAAAGTCTCCAAACGAGCGACCCATCCAGGGTGCTTTTCACCGATTAGGTTTGATGTGGGCGAGGCACCTTCCTGTAGCCAAATTCCAAGATGATGAATCGTGGAGGACTTATCCTTCATCGCCTGTGGATATTTCCTCAAAGGTGATGCACCAGCTCTTTAATGTACTCGCATCTAGAGCCTCCATCTTCCAGCAAGGATGGGAGTAACGGAGCCTCCATCTTCCAGCAAGGATGGGAGTAACGGAAACCTTACAGCTGGTGCCAGATTCAGTTTGACGCCATCAGAGTGCTGATGGTGTTTGAGGAGTTCTCGCCGAACACATTTCTCCTCTGGCATGACGGCTTGTATGAGTGTCTCGGTAAACGCAGACTAAACATCTTCTGATGAGGCCAAACCAAACTTTTCTCAGTCGCACGTTGCAGTCATGCTCTTCCTCTTGACCTCACCTCCTCTTAGGTTTTTTATCTCCTCCTTTGACTCTCCCTCCCTGTCTTTCCCTTGGGCTCGTTTCAAAACCGCCTCATCTCTCTCTCTTTTTTTTTTTTTTATGTGTGTGTGTCTGATGGACTTCCAGCTGTGATGCAAGGCTTTTCCAAGTCTGGCATATCTCTCTCTCTCTTCATTGGCCCCTTTTCTCCTCTACCTTTGCATCGCTGTATCTATGTGATGTGCTCAAATCGAATTCAGTCACATCTAGCGCCCGCTCTGTGTCTCCCATTCGTCAGCTTATTCACAATCCTCCGTCTTGCATCTCCCTGGCTCCGTTTGGCCGACGCTAAATGGCAAATCCAGGAAGGCAAGGCAGCCATCAAATGCATCTTTCAACAGTGCATGAAAGGAGCACGTGCGTGGAAGGGCATTTCCTGTCGGGTAATCATTATGCTCCTCTTCACTGGGCGTTTGCACGACTTGTTACACAAAAGTCTTCGCTTCCTCTGTCCCGTTCTACTTCATCCACAATTATATGAAAACCAGAACGCCGTAGAGTAAACTATCGCTCTCTGTTCTCAAAGCACCATCTGTCTGCTGCTGATAGAAGCCCTGTCGTCACCAGACACTTCATAGGTAATTCTCAGTTGGACATGTTCCTGATTTTCCGGACAGAAGACGGTGAATTACTGTGACACTGAAGCGTCCCCCCCACAGCAGCGCGTTTAAACCATTGTCCCTTCCACGGAGCAGCAGCAACCTGCCAATAAACCCATTTATTGTTTGAAGAGTGGACATCTTCTGCAACACCTGGACCTCGAGTCCTCAATAGTGTCTCACTGAAATGTCAGCGGGCCTCGGTGAAAGCGTTGGCTAAATGCATAATTATAGTCGTATATTTAGAGTGCCTTGCATATGTAAATTTAGACCATTTTATTATAATTACGTGACTCAGACACGCCGTGGGTTCGACTGAACGTCGAGTCAACAGCTAATTCTGCAACAGCAAATCAATAAAGTCACACTGAAACTTTAACGCTGACTTTTTCTGCACAAAATAATTAATTATAGTCGAACTGTTGGGCTTACTCTGACGAATTTAGAAGAGGATAGCCCTGATTTTAGACTTGAAAGTGAAAGCAGTGACTAATGGGCGTACCGCCTGGCAGGGATTCCAACCTGCATGATTTGAAGCTGACTGAAACTCTGATGGGATCTTTTTTTCCCGCAGAAAGTTAGCAATGAGAAGGTTATATAACATTTCAAATGATTTAAGTTTAAGTCTATATTCCATTCAGAAAGAGAAAGCTAGGGCGATAGCATCTGCAGCCTACCAAAACCCAGCCTGCAAAAACAATCGCCGATTTACCCCACACTGTTCAAAAAGTGCACTTTGTCCCACCCCAGCAGCTGCAACAAGGCTAGCGGGAGGGTAATAGAGATGCTAATCCTGCACAAACATGCAGGGTGCTTTCCAATTGCCTAACTTTCTTTGCATCCTCTTTCCTCCCATCACCTGGAAATGTGTTGCCCTTCCACCATCATGGAAGCTCCTTCAATCCCTTAAATGTTGGGGGGGGGGATCTTCACACCTGTCACAGTAGCCCTGCTCCTGACTCGATGTCTTTCGTGCTTCTTCCTGCTCAGGACTCGTTAGTTTTCTCCTTCTGTTGTTTTCCTCATCCCGTTAGCGTCCTTGTCTTCCTCACCAGAGCCGGCTTTGCCAGCCTGAGCGTCTCCGCCTGCCAGTCTCCGCTCTGCACCACCTGCCTGTTCGGCGCCTTCTGCCAAACCATGCTAAACCCTCAGTCTTCTGTGTTTGCTTTAGGCATGAATGCGATTACAAATTCAGTTAACCTATTTAATGCCTTCGCACCGGTGAGTAAAGTGGAAGATAAATGCAGTCAGAGTTCTGTATCAGTCTTCTACTATGGTGAGGGATCACTACACCTGGCGTCTGTGCTTTAATGCGTCGCTAATGTTGGCGGCATTCTCCGTTGTGCGAGCTACATTAACGGCGGCATACACTGATGATTGATTTTCGGCACCTTCTGATTAGTCTTGCTGAATGGATTCGGTGAAGGAGTGGCGCCATTTTTTAGCGTAATACTTCTTATTGGCATAGATTTGCAGCTACAGCCTTTGATAGAAGTGTCTGAACTGGAGTCCAGCACCTTGTAAGGCCAGCAATCGCAGCTTCGTCGCATCAGAGGATGTTTTGCACGGCATTTGGTGAGCAGACGTGGCTCCCGCGTTGCAGCAGCACAACCTCCATTTAGCCTCGTGCTCATCGGGTTTCCTGATAACAAGGGAACTAATGAAAAGCTGCAGCCGCAAGTCCGGTTGTCAGCGCTTCCAGCTCCTCTCCAGCTTCCAGCGTTTGCACATGAAAAGTTTTTAATACCAAGCTAAATCACAACAAACACATCGGGGGGCAGTTAATAAGAGCAGAAAAAAATGTGCGTCTCACTGGAAAATGTTCTTGCTGCTGTTGCTGAAAGTAATATTTTCTGGAGTTGAATATATCTGAAATGTATAATAAGAAAACTGGAACGAAATGAAAAGAGTAATGCATCCAAACAAAACAAAGGCTATAAATCACGTTGGAAATCTTCTGTATCCCAGTATTGGCAATAAAGTAACCTTTGTTATGTTGATGACCAGATTATTCTTGGTATGCGAAACACTTCAAACAGTTGAGATAACGTTTTTCTGGTGTCGCGGCAGGAGAAAGAGAACCAAACTTTGTTTCCTGTGAGGCAGCAACCATCCCCGCTGTTCTACATCGCACCTGTTTTTGCTCGTGGAACGCTAACGTGTTTATAATTCCACGCTAGGGTGAAGTCAATTTGGGTCGGATTGCTCGGTATAAACGGCGTCGCCGTGGAGAAGAGTCTTTGTTGTGGCGCCGTTGTAAATGTACATCCATTAATCCACTTAACACACGTCTACCCAATCATCTGCCACAGTGGGGGCCATTTTCACAAAAGCAGGAAGAGGGGAAAATAACTATTTCCATCTCTGCGCCACTAATCGAAGTATGCGCCGTGCTCATCGCCGCTGCACGAGGATGCGAGAGCTCCTGCATGAGCGGCAAATCTATCTGCAATTTGCAAAAGCATTTTTCAATCAATCAGAGGTTATTTTTTGCTCTCCGAGCAGGAAGCGCTTAGAAATCGCTTCAGGGAAAGGTAACCCACGGTGGATACGATTGGGAGCGACTGACGGCTGGACGAACCACAAAGGCGCACTAAACTGCTTTTACTGCACAGGTGCACCAAACGGCTAGCATGTCGTCAAATGTAAGCGTTGGGCATTTGATTAGAAGCTACATTTCTGCATTATTTACCCCTGCAAGAGCTGGAAACTAGAAGAAATGTCCAATTTCAACTCCCGACAGCAATGGAAGGGTGTAAAAAAAAACTCCAAATGAGCTGCCTGCAAATTCCGTCCACCTCATCGCCACCCTGTGTTTTTTTCTGTTTTCTCTGCGTGTCAGCTGCTGGTGCTCTACCGGCACGAGGGGCCGGGGTTGCTCGTGCGTTTCTCCGCCTGCTGCCGAGCTGTCGTTCCCAGGTTGCCTATTAACCGATTAAGACGTTCAGTCACACAGGATTAAGGAAAGATCTCAGTCGCCAGCCTCTGCACAACACAAGGTCAAACACAGCGGGACCCTGATCTGCATTGGAACCGGAGCGCTCGGATTGTCGAGCGTTCCATTTTGTGCCTCGGCGATAAAGCATCGTGGAGAGTTATTTTTATCTCGTCAAGCACGAGAGGGTTCGACATGCTCCAGCGAAGCTGCACAGCCAGGGCCGTCAGTAGATTACTCGTTCAGCACTGCGCGATATTGGAGCTGTTCTTTGGATTATTAGTAGCTACGTGTAGTTCTGTGAATAAAATGCACACGTGCAAAGTCTAATTTGATGATTTATGGAATGACGTCCATGTCTGAGCGAGTTACGCTGCTTAGTTTTATTTAAATCGGGATTTAAAAACACAAATCTGGGGTAGAAAACGGAGATTTAAATATCTGTTACAAACATATTTTGATCTTCCTGTATCTAAACTTTTTTTTTTGCAATCTAAAGGAGGATACCTATAAAACATCTTTGTGTCTTTTTTTCTCTTTAAATTTGAAAGTCGAGGTTTTGTTTTTTTTCAGCGTAAAATCTGTTTGAGTCTAAATCCATGCTGCCGCTACTCATTATGTGTGTGCGTGTGATTTGGGCGTTTGACGTGTGTTTGGCTAACGGGGACCGTCTCGCAGTGACACTGATGAATGCCGCTGCACTTTGAGCAGCGGCTGGCGGAGGCTCCATCCGTCCTGGCTGTCTCTGCTCGTCGCCGCTTCCTGTTACTTATCTGTGAAGAAGCGAGGTGGAGAGTCCGACCTCTGTCTGTCAGGAGACGATCCGTCTGCGCAGTCGCAGTCCCGTCACCTGGCTGCAGCCTCCACCTCCTCTCGCTTCTTCTCGAAAAATCAATACTTTTGTGCTTTAAAAATTCTTTTTTTTATTCTCATCACGAAGGTTTAAGAGGAACTCAAGAACATCTCAACATCTGTTCCACACAACAATCTTAACTAAGTCCGGAAAGCTGCAGCTCCAATATTCCCAAAAAAACAAATTACACTTGGGCGATTTTGGTAGCGCAACACACCGGTTCTTAATTATTTTACAAGCCATTGGTCTTCACTTAATTAAATTCTTCGGCTGTTCTCCATCCCCGTAGGGTTTGGGAGGGCTCTTTTTTTATTTTATTTTGAAAACATCTGCGTATAAATGAGAAATGAACTTCCTCCCTCTCCGCCTGAATAAAGTTTCCCGTCTTTATATCAACGTATGGCGGCTATGGTGTTGACAATCCTGAAACGTGCTTGGCATTCATCCTGCCTTTTACCTCCATCACATTGCTCCTTCTCTGATTGCACCGGCCTGCTCCTCATCAACTCATCAGCCTCCTGTCGCTCGTCGCCGGGCTGCTCGCTCTCCTACTCTTCCAGGCCTAATTACTCCCCGGTGACTTCCACGCTCTCGCTTCTCTGTGAGTGTTTGCTTCTTCGCCTGCCACTAACGCATGTCCTCCTGCGCTCCTCCTGCCAGAGACTTACCTGCTCCAGCCCCGCGCCTCCTCAACAGCTCGTTGCCCCCCCGGCTCCGATCAGTCTTCTCAGATGATCGCAATAAATGTCATCTAAACGCCACCGACTGGCTGGATCAAGAACAAACACTCTTGATTGTACAGATTGGATTTATTATCCCCCGCCATGAAGGAAGCAGAGGGACAGTTAGTGACGGGTTCACATTCATTTCATCATCAACTCAAAACCTATTTGGCCTCAAAACTTTCTACACAAAAGAACCAAGTGCCAAAGTGGTGACTTTTATTTTGAAGGGACTTTTTTAAATTACATTTTTAAATTTGATCTATTTCCATGTTTACGAGTCAGACTTTTACGAGAGCAGATCTCAAATTTTGCACCCAACATAACACCCAACTACCAAGCGCAACCCAATCGCTTCTCATCACCATGGCAACCACTTCAAATCTGTCTCAACTCGAGAATAATTCAGCATCGTTTCACAAAACTTCACGGGCCCGTTGCTCCGGATAGGCTCAGAAAAACAATTCAGTTTGAAAGCAGAACTTTTTATTACACTCAGTTAAAAATGTTCATTCAAAGGGACAAAAACAAAACAAGACCCCAAAAAAGTGCAAAAATATGCAGTGAAATGTTCCAACCTCGAAGCATCCAGTCAGGTCTGGATATTTCTAACTTTCATCCTGTTTCGTGGAGCAAATAATCTATTCCTGAAACCCTCCAGGACTGCACCGATCGTTCCAGGTTCTAGTCCGGGAATGTAGAAACATGATGTTATTTGCAAAATGCCTGAAAATAAAACAATGGGTCTTGTTTTTATTCTCGCTGACTGGCCAACGTCGCCGGGATGATGCCTTTTGAGCTACACATAAATCTGAATTAATGGCCTCGGCTGCTTGTCTTCATAACGGACACCTCGTCGAGCGTAATCCTTTCCATAATTATGAATTAATTTGACTGATACTGCGACGCCACGGGGCATTTCTCCTGGCATTACATTCCGGGCGACGACAGCGTGGTTGTCGGAGAAACGCCGATGAAAGGAACGAAGGAGGAACATGGGGAAAACGGCAAGGCAATTTACGTGGACGCTGCTCGACAGCTCGACGGCTAGTTTAGCAAATGGGAGAGCAGCTTGTCGAAGCCGCTCTAACGTTTGACGTGTTGCAGAACGGCGAGGGGAAAAAGAACAGAACGATATAAATGAGCCGTGTTTTTGTCAGGCTTTCATCCAAGGCCCGTCATCGCTACAATCGTTTCTGTCATCCGTGCACGTCGGCGGACGGCAGCTAGCAAACGTGCTAGGTGCGGCTGAGGGTTGGGACGTGCTTTTAGCTGACGCGTCTGGATGTCTGCAGCTTCTCTAATTATAGATCGTAAGGCAACAAGTCGCCAGTCTATAGGCAAGACAAGGGGGGGGGGTGACCCGGTCCGCTACATGAGTGACAGTGTTCAAATCCCAGCAACCCTTTTTAAAATAGCAATTTCCTCGGTGCATAATATCACATTTTGTCTGCTTCATTTTCAGGTGAACTCTGACACTTGCTGCTCATCGTCAGCTCGGCGCTATCTGAGAGTGCGAGCGCTCAGAAACGCGAACAGTGACCTTGAGAGGGCGGGAAATGAATCCAAAGGAGAAGACTGGGATTTTTGGTGAGTGAATTGAATGCATATTTTACATATTTTACATATTTTACAATATATATTTTTTTAAACATCCATTATAAGTAAATGGGGAAATCCAGATCTAGACGAGTTTATTTTGAAAACATCTGCGTATAAATGAAACCAAGGCCCATCTTCAGATATTTTTCCATCAAGACTCATCCAGCTCGATCATTATTAATCTTTTGAGATATGTTGCACACAGACCGACAAACAAAAGCGCACAATAGTGCGAATGTAAAGAGACACAAGCGCGTCTGCGATGCATTCGCGTTGCCGGACCGCAGTGCCCTCCGGTCCGCCTTCCAGACGAGAGTAAGAAGATGCTGAGCTCTTATTATTGAATTAAAACTGCTCTTACAAATGTAATTTGCTTCCGTTCTAAATGAAATTACGAGCCCACTGATTTAATGGCGCCACAGGAAACGGACTCCATTTAAAACCGAAATGATCTGATAAAGGGAAAAAAAGGAAGAAGCTCTTTAGTGCTGAAATGGGAGACTTTGTGTTAACACTTGTCGGCACGCTGACAGGAGAATAAAACATCGAGCGGGAAACACAATGGCAGACGACACACAGACCTCGGGTATGTTTTATTCTTATTCCCCGTGGCGGAGCGGCGGCGTAGATAATGGATGAGGGCTCCTTTGATATAGCATAAAACATCTTTGCACAATTAATGGCTCGTGTTCTGTTTACAGGACTCGATGCCTGAATTCCTGACAGACATGAAACCGCCCGGCTTCTCAGACTGCTTTTAAACACTTCCTGTCAATACAGGGAAAATTCTATCAGCATGAAAAACCACAGGGGTGCAAACATGGATCTGCAAATGAATACATTGCATACTTCCTGTCAGCATTGGCTGTTACCTCGGCAACGACGTCCGTCCACTGGGCTAGTCCTGCACGAGCGAACAAAATTATCGACCCTCTGGAGCCAAATATTTTACGACGAGCTGATTAACCTTACAGCAACAAAACTTTATTTGCCAGACGTAAAATTGCTACAATTCTGTATCGTAAAAATTTTTTGCTACATTCTTAGCCTCACAGTCAACTTTTATAGAGGGAGCCATTTAAAAACTGGCTCCATAAAGGATGTAGTAAAGTCAGTATTTTTTAAAACACTAGCACAAAGGCTGCAGAATAAATTCCCGGATGACAAATTTCAGCTCGCCATCTATTACCTGTATGGTGGGAGAGGACATTTACGTGATTGAACTCGTCTTGCGTTGCGTTGTCAGGACAGCAAAGACGTTTTGACATCTTCAGAGGTGCACCCCCCCCCCCCCCATCGAGCTAAATTACTGCCACTTTGCACGTGCCATAGTGCGAGTGTGATCTCTAATCAGATGAGGCGATTTAATTATCTGGATAACATTTGCATTCCCGCAAATGTTAGACGTCTTGACAGTCCATATAAATCTTTCTTGTGTGGCATTTCCATAAGCGTATTTATCAAAAGTGTCCCCCCCCCCACCCCCACCCCCCAGCATGATCTGCATTCAGATTCTTTGCAGCTCCCAGGCTGGAACACTTTGTCTTTCTATCTGACTGGAACCCGATCAACTCTCTGCTTCTGTCATTGCGACGATCAGAACTGAGGAGAAATCAAATGCAGAAGATCTTATATCAAAAATGGCTTCTTTGTGTCCCTTTGTCTCAAATCAGCCGATGCATCCGTCAACGCTCCGCGAAGCTCATACACTTTTAAAATGCTTTCAACCCCCCCCGTCTGGTGGCTGAAATGATGGACAGACTTTCTCTCTCCAGCCTACTGGCACACCCGCACACCCTTGACTCCACTCCAAAGTAATTTACAACCGGGATGGCCGCCATTTCTGAAATAGCCTCTCGCTTTGTTTGGAAGGGAAGCGACACGAATGGCTGCGCCCGGAGGCGACCCGTCTCTCTGCTCCCTTATTTCTGTTATCCGTCAGACGGCGTGCGTGGACGTGGAGGTGACCGTGGACCCTACTGCTGTTGCACGCTCCTGAGCGCTTTGACGGGCCGCCGCCTCGCCGTTAGCTAATCCAGCCAGAGGACGCTTTCGTGCCTCTCCCTGAGATGGCGGCTCTCACCTGGCTGCGATCCGACCGAAGCTTATTGTCATCCTGCTCGCCTTCTGGCTTGCTTCCCTACAAAGGCCCCCCCCCCCCCCGTAGTCTTCGCCACGATGACGGCAGCCCCACCTTTTTGGAGCTTCTCGGTGACAGAATCGGGACAGCGCCGCCGTCAGCAGCATCAAAGTCTCGGCGAGAGGGAGACGGATTCATAAGCAAAGACGAGTGTGACGAAACAAATGCTGCGCTCGGATCGCACAAAGGCAACAAAGTCGAACCTTTCCAGGGACAGCGGGACGGCGTAGGCGGGGACGGATCGCCGCAACCGATAGCCGGAAGTGCCAGAGAAGCCATGTGCTCACACCCGTATTTTACCCAGCATGCCGCTGTTCATTATTCTACCAATCTGTCAGCTTCAGAATTTCTTCTGTCCTGTAAAGGTATTTTATTGGACACTGGGACGTTTACGAGCTGTCCCTTCCTACCAGCTGCAGGCTGGCGTTTGGGCTGTGAAACACACCGAGCCATCTTAAGGTCACCTTGCTGATGTCCAGAGTTGATCGCCTATGAGGTGTCTCGCCAGGCACGTCCAGCCAATCGTGTCGCAGAAACCAAACCGACCAATTAGATCCCCCCCCCCCGCCCCCGCCCTGGTTCAGAACCTTGTGAAATGTGTTTCTGTATGTCGTTGCACACCACTAGACCAGGCATGGGCAAACCCAGGCCCAGGGGCCATATGCGGCCCGTTGGTCTTTTTCATCCGGCCCGCCAAACTTGTCCAAATTATATCATTAAATAAAATTGTATTACAATTAAACCTCTTTCATTTGACCTTTTCCCTGTAATGCTGCCTGTAAAAGGCCAAATCCTTTAATGCAATAGCTTTCATGTGTCATTTATATTAGCTCACACAAATACTCCATCCATCTGTTCCTGGCCCGGCCCCTCTGCCAAATTTTAGAACCTATTGTGGCCCGCGAGTCAAAAAGTTTGCCCACCCCTGCACTCGACGCTTTACGGGATCAATATTTGGCAGAAATGGAGGCCCTCCTTAAGTATTCATCCAGTTCCATTCCCAAACGGTGGGATTACCTTGAACGCAGCATCGTTTGTTGTAGATTCTGTGTTCTGGAGGGCATAACGGAGTGCAGCAGAACGTTTTTGTCTGTTTTCTATCGGCCTCTCTGTGGAGTGCAGACAGCCCAGCGTTATAATGACATCACTGAAATACGACTTTAACGTTCTATTATGATCCGGCTCGACCCAGCAGAGGCGTAATGAAGCCGGCTCCGCTCGCCTTCCTAATTCCGTCCGACATGTCCCGACTCTGGGACGATGATTAATGTGAGCCGCAGCTGCAGCCGGACACGTTTACTGCCATCCAGGAATGTCGCTCCAGTCCGACAAATGAGGGCCCAAAGATCATAAATCCTCCTGTGGCACGTTGTCCATATCTATTAGCAAATAATTCACCCGCCATGATGAGAATTAGTTGTTGTTGTTGTTGTTGTTGTTGTTGTCTGACAGGTAGCACCTCCGTCTGTCATTCCACGATCCCGAGAGCGATGGCCTGAAATGGATCGCCCCTCTGCCATTCGCTCGTTAACCAGGAGGGTGTGTTTCATTTCGGCTTTTTGGTGACACCCGTCTGATTATCCCGAGAGGAGGCGGCAGGCCTGCGCCCGTGACTAAAGCAATTTTAATGGCTGGAACTCCTAATGAGAAGGGAAATGTCGGAATATCAAAGCAGCGCAGATCGCAGAACAGTGGTGAAATTCTTCACAAATGTTCCCGGTCATTTTGAATGAAAGCGTTCCCCCTGCTCATCCTTGACCTCGCCGTTCAATCCTGGAGCGTTTTATTTGCCTCTATGATGAAATGTTGCCCCGGCGTTGCAGCCTACCTTCACGTGTGAAGCGTCAACAAGGGGTTAAAGGTCCAAAATGGATGGAGCGCTGGAATTTACGGCCAAATCACAGTTGACGTTTCAGAGCGTGTTGCCCTCAATCTGGCACCCCAAGGAATGGAACCGCTCGCATCCGACCCAGCCCCCCCCCCCCCCTCCCCCCCACCGCGCCGTTTTCCGATTCGCTGTAGCACGCGACTTGATCTAAAGCGACGGTTCCATTTCGGCTCGCTACCGATAACTATCCCATTCAGCGTTCCTCGCGTACACCTTCAGTGGAAAGAGGGAAGCGCCCAGAAATAGAAAAGAAAAGAAGATGATTTCAGCGGCTGTAGCGCAGATTCAGCGGGAACAACTTGAGAGGATGCGAGTGGGGTGGGGGCGGGGGGCGGGAAGAGGACTGAAGAGAATGGGAGCAAGTTCGGATGGGAAGAAAGGAAATGAGGAGAAAAATAGCTGTGTGTGTCGTCTGGTTACAAACACGGGGATGGGAGTTTGAGCCCTTCGCTTCCCGCCGTGTCATCGGATGTTTCTAATCTGCCGATTGTGCTATGAGATGTTCTAAAACTATTTTCCCCTGAAACGAAAGCACGGGAAGGCTAATGAAGGCCGGCCTCTAAATGTCATTGCACACCTGATTTATGATCTCGGACTTTGGACTTTGTTGCTGCCTGGTTGTCTCCAGCAGACCGAAATGGACCGCCTGCTGCGTTTATCCCGCCCAGCAGGGAGTCTGGTCAAATAAAGCTGCCTTTGTGTGAAAGTGAAACCCTGGAAGAAAGAGCTACTCACCTTTTCCCTAGCAGTAGGATAGCATGTGTGGTTGTTTGTCCTCAGGCTGTCAGAAATGTCAGCATCACACCGGTGGTCACCGGGAGGAGGCGCGAATGGCGAGTCAGCTTCAGGCGAAGGCTTTTATATACAGGAAGTGTGTAAACGGAGGGCTGGATGCGAACCCACGCCGGCGCCGAGGTGGTGGTGGGGGGGGGGGGGGGATCTCGCTGCTTCTGTCGAATCTAAGCACTAAAGATATTCCAACAGACAAACGATCACATATCATCTGCTGTCAAAAAAGCAATTCTCTTCTCCTTCCGGATTGGGATTATAATATCAATGTTAACTGCTGTTGATTAATTTTCTGCACCATCCCTAAAACCTGTTCAGGAAGTAATTGACTTTTCTCGTCGCGCTCGGTTGGATCTTATGTGACGGGTCACTTCTACCGTGCGACGCATCGTCGTTTTGCCCTCGTCATTGATTCATGTTCAGGGTTATGGTCAAGTGTAAAATATTACTCCATTAATATTTCACTCCCCATATAGAAGGATAACTTTGAGACGTGCATAGCAAAGTATAATCGTGTCTTATTATAGGATCGTCAGTTCACTTTTAGTTTCCAGTCGAAATTCATTGATAATAAAATAGCAGTTTTAAGAATATAAAATAAGTCTTAGCTGTAGTCGTAAAAAGAAAAATAGTTTTATTTATTTCGCTCGAAGCACAAAGGCTACTCTCTCAGTTTGGAATATCATTTCCCACTTTTGCTCAAGGGAGAAATACATTTCAGACTGTTGAAGTGTTGAAATACTTGTTCCGTTTTTCCCAATTTGCCTATTTTGTGCGTAGACCCCCTGGGACGGAAAGCCAAGTACGATAATTCTGCCAGCGAATGGAGAACTTATTGTTTCCTCCACCTTTCCGACCTCCTCCAACGGGAATGCCAGGCGGACGGACAGAGATTTCCAACAGAGCAGCTCGTGCGACGATGAAAGCCTCGCTGCTCGCTTCACCTTTCTCCTTTCTCCTCGCCTCGTGTTCGGTCGAGTTTCCCTGAGCCGCCACCGGGGGAAATCAGAACCACAATTACACCCCGACCGATCTAAACGAAACGGCGAATGTCTGTGAAAAACGCCTCTAATCATGATCTCAGCCCAAAGCTGATGCTTCGTGAAACTGCAGGGAGCGCTTGTAAAAATCAATAATACGCCTTGTTGCGCTTCACCTCCGCTTTAGGCCTCACAACTTCACCTGTCTCGAAGAAACGGAAGCCCAATTTACACTTCTTTCACTGCGTCCCTGCACATCAGAGTCCCCGGGTTTCCCCTGCTGCCCCCCAGCATTCCCGCCAGCCTCATTATCTGTGCCGGCGCTGCCTGCTCGAGCTGTCCGTCCATCTTGCCTGTCCTTCCTTTTACATCAGTCCGTCTCCTGTGCCGGTAATAGATGCTGAGACCTATTGATTTCTGTCCCCGCTGCCGCTCACTGGGAATCTGCCCGTCTCTTTCACTTACTCCGCTGCCGGGTCGGTGAAGGAGGATCAATCACGCTGCCGTTGGGATTTTTATTTTCCAAATTTTAATTTGCCAGATGTAGTTGACTTTGAAGCGCCTCCAACCAAGGGGAATCCTCAAGTAATTGTTGAGACCCCTCCTGCAATGCTCGGAGGACTATCGCCCTCAGAAATGATAAAACAATTTGGACATTTGTCCCTTAACGCCTCATAAAAAGTATCCGACGCCGTTGTCCCCCCCCCCCCCCCATTAATCCTTTAAATCAGAATCAAATTGTCACCTTTGAGCAGCAAAGTCTCTGCTCTCCACAGAAAAGATGCTTCTTCTCCTCGTGGTAAAAAAAAAAAAAAAAAACGGGAATGGAACAAAATGTGTTTTTAATTAAAACCAATAAATGAGCCGTACTTAATACCCGAAATGCGCTGAGATTAACCGGATGAAACGGCGAGCAGCCGAGTCGACAGCGGCGCCGTTTAGTCGGAGACAAAAGGGGAGCGGCGATGCCGGGCTGCCGGTGGGTGTCCGGATCGTAATTAGAACCGACGCACATTGTGACAGTGTTGTGTCTAATTACTTGACAGACTTTAACTCTGAGACCTGCAGAGGCAAAGTGGTTGAAAGCAGCGTGAGCGCCGCCTCCCCGCCGCCTGATGCCGCCGGGTATTGTGCCCGAACAGAATGGCTTCGCTGCTCGGTAATCACAGCCCCGGCCGCGGACGATCGACACGGCTTGTTTTTACTGCACGCTTTGGCCTGGGGGGTTGTGGGGGGGGGCACTTGTATTCTGGAAGGAGTTTCTTGTTGCTCTTTTCCAGTGGATTTGAGGTTGCTGTAACGCCAGGCCTCCCTCCCAGTTCCCATGAATTCATTTCACTTCTGTCCACCATTAGTGCAACTTTTTATCCAGCGGATCTATTCTGAATTCGAAGGGCATAGAAGGAAACTAAATTCAACTTTTAGCCGATTTTGTCAGGGGGACGTGTGAAACAGAGCAGAGGGACCGCATTTCCACTTCCACTCCCACTCCGTCAGAAAGAATCTGTCATTTAATCCAGATTACAGGCTCAGTTGGTGTCAAATTATATGAACAGGAAAGCAGTGATTTAGATCTGTGTGCAGCCGTTGCTCCTCCTCCTTCCCTTCAGCAACAATATTGAATGAATGATTGCAGATTGAAAATGCAGCCTCTAATTCTCTCCAATCCAAGGTGGGCATTCGGTTCAACAATCAATCAGTCGGCACAATGGAAACGAAGCGTTCTCCGGCTGATGCGTGAATCGTGACTAATAATATGACGAATATTATCCTCATATATCTGAGGGAGAAGCAAATCCCCGCGGAGCCATCTTCTAGATAAACAGCCTGTAAATCCTTACAGGCTCTGAATTATCTGGATGATTAAATACTTTTAAAATATTTGTTGAGCCGGAGTTTTCAGTCTACATTTCGTGCCTTTGCGTTAGCGTTAGCCGACTCCACGTCTCGCTCTCCCGGGTTTCTTTTGGCAGCGCGTTGCTGCTGCTCTTGGCGAGTTACCAACTTAAACAGCAATGTGGTGCCGATAAAAAACATGGAGTGGTTGTCATGGCGATACACACCTGTAATATTAGCCTATCATCTACGTGCTGTCCTTTAAAACACGATGATGACGTCACTTGATATTGCCGTTATGTGCAACCCTCCTAATTTTATAATTTTCATCAGTGTGAGCAAACTCATCGGCCACCGCCGGGGGGTCTTTATCTTGTTGCAGCTCAAGGGCAAATGTCCCTGAAGGTCAGACTATTCATTGAAAATCAATTATCATATATAAATGGAATTTGAAAGACAAAAACAAGAGGACACGCCTCCGCCAAGGCCTTTAAGAATTCCTGGATTGGGATCCAGATTTCAGACGTCAGGCAGGTCCTTCTGCTTCTTTTTATTTTTTGCTTCTTGCTTCTTGTTAGCAGGATGAGAGGCTGGCCGATCTGCCGCATGTGTTAGCGTGCACATGTGCGTTTCAGCTCAGGCAGTTTGGCAGCAGTGAGCGGCGACCTTTGACTCCATTACGGCTGATTGGATCGGTTCTCTCCGTGCGACCGGCCGGCTGCCAAGCACTACGCCCTGCAGTGACACAGCCAGGGCCACACGTTACCTTTACTCACCTGTACTTAACCTCCTCCCCTCTTTTCTCCGGCCCTCTATCCATCCACCTCCCCTAGCCTAGCGTAGCTCTCTTCCTGATCTCATTTATCCATCCATGCTTCTCTCCTTTATCTCCTCACCTCCTTCTTTCATCGACAAAATCACCCTGAATGCCTCTTGGACTTCATCTCGCTGTCTCTTTCTTTCTTTATCCATACCCTATTCCCACACGAGTCATCACAGCATGCTGTTAAAATATTACCGCCTAGGCCTAGGACATCCCTCTGTTCCTCCTGCAAGATGAGGCTTTTCCAAGTTAGTCGACATGCAATTCGAGATCATTTATGAGGGAGTATTAAACTGAATCCATTCCATTTGATTGGTTGCTCAAATATGGATATGTTTTGGCGTCTGTCGAGCGAGTCGCCTTCTCATCCTCCTCCTCGCCAGCATCTTTGCATCAGGAGGAAGGAGAAACCGCACGTTCTGGAAGTTTAAGCAGAAGTCTAACAACGCTCGGCTGCTCATGCGCCAGGCAGCGGAGTTAAGGACATTATTTTTTATGATAGTGATTGATGGAGTTCAACACCAAGTGATATTTCATTGGATAAATATACGAGCTCAGGACGAGCCATCGAGTATATTTTCAGGTTTCCCCCGAGGACAAAGCGACAGATTTTCATATGCGCCGTTAAGAAATCCATTCTTAATTAATTGCATGGTCTATACCAAGAGATAACGGAGCCGCTAAGGTGATTACATGTTTTGAAATTGGAAAATATATTTGTATTTTCCCGTCTTTTATTTAATGGGAATTCCAAAGCTTGGAAAATAAAATGGTGTCAACATAAAAGGTTATAAATACAGTTTTGGCCACATTGTCTTCACTCCATCTTCCTACCACTGCTCTTTAATCTCGCACCTCCCACCTTCACTTTGTCTCCCTCTCTCTCTTTGTCTCCATTATCTGCTGCCGTCTCTCTCCCCTTTCCCCCCCCCTGTCCCCCCCAGTTCCAGCTCAGTTTGCCGGTTAAGGTCAGCTTCGATGGACCGCGGCTCGGTAAATCCATCGCCCGGGCTGCGCTCCTGTAATCCCAGCGCACACAAGGAGACACAAAGGTGTTGCACCTGTCAGGCGAGTTGTGTAGCGGTGTGCAAAATCCCGAGTGTGTCACCAGTGGCCTTTCTGTGACTTCAGCCGCCATTATGCGCCAGAAAATTCAAACAAAGGTTTTCCTCCCCCCTCTGATGTTTGTGCGTCTCGACGTTTAGGCGTGTTGTGTTGTTTTAGACGTCGTCACTGGCGACTCAGCCTCCAGGGCGTTGTTGCCACTGTTACCGTGAAGGTGGCCGTGATTTACATGGTAATGAAAATGCTAGCCGGTCTTTGACATGCCTCCATATGGACACAAAATGCATTCAAATTGTCTCCTCTAAGCCTTTGATTTGTTCCTAATCGGAGACAGATGGGATGAGGAAAGAGGTTTCGACCGCATCGGCCTGACAGATTCAGAGCAAATTGAAATAATAACTAGGAAGCAGACGGCGAGCGTCAACCGTCATTAAAACCCGCACCACTGGAAAATCGTTTTCCCGGGCATGTCAAAACAAAATCCTTTAACGGACGAGACGAGAGACGCGTTTCATTTTTTATCTCACCGTCAAGTACTTTCGTTGTAAAGTTGGTGATGAAGTTGCTCTAAGTGATTTTGTTTTATTGCAAAATAAAAAAACTAGCTAGCTGATTTGTTCATGGGTTCATCATCAGAAATGAAGGCGTCATCAGCAAAAGTAGAATCTGATCTATTCCACGGGGCTTCGCCGTGGGTCCCCTGAAAGTGAGGACAATCTGTCCTCTGTTTGTCATTTAGATAAAACTTATACCTTCTTACAGACGCCTGACTGAGTCTCCATATAATAATAAACTATTCTATAATATAATTGTGCTGAATGAAGAGTTTTGATTTAAAACCCATCAATACTTACACAGAGAACCCGGGTTCCCTATATAACCAGAAAATGGGTTGAAATGCGCTCTATAAACGGGAAACGACCTTCTGATAATGAATTATTTAGACTTCTTCTCTTCGTTGGTTTGGAACGATTCTTCCTCTCAACCTCTCAATCCGCTGCCTGCCCCCGGCCTTTACCTGCGTTAGAAGGTTCCCGTTGCTTTCATCTCTGTTTGCGGCATGTTGGGAAGCCGTAAAAGGTGAAACCGCTGAGAAGACGCTGCTTCTCTGGTTGGCTCGGTCACCTTGAAACCCAAACAGGAAGGAAAAAGCCCTCTTTTCCTGGAGAGCCTTTGTTTGTGTTTTTATCTGTGTGTTGTCCCTCTGAGAGCGTGTGGAGGTTATCGCCGGCGTCTCCTGAGTTTGCCCTACAGTCTCTGACAGAACCCTGCCTGGGCTTTGATCACTTTCCTCTCCTCATCCCGCTCTCTTCCGTCCTCTCTTCCTTTCCTTTGTCGCTCCCTTTCTCTTCATCCCACATTCTCCTCATTGTCTCCAGCTCACATCCTGCCTCCTCCGAGCTCCATGTTTTATCTCTATAAGCCCTTTTTTGCCTCCTCACTTGTCTTTGTCTCCTCTTTATGAACTTATTCTTCTGCGTGGAATAGCGAGAGAACGAGGGAGCGAAGTGGGGGGGGAGGGGGGGGAGCCATCAAGAAATTAAAAGTGCAGAACGTTGCGTCTCCACATGAAGTCCTGCACACCTTGTAATTGCTGTCAGCAAGCCTTCCAACAACTCACTTAATTGCCTGCCATCCAATTTATGGCGAGAAAAAGATGGGAAAAAGAAGGAAGGCAGAGGAGGTGGAGAACCGTAGGCTAAAAAGGATGTGGTAGAGAAGAAAAAGAACGACGCGGCCCATGTTGTAAGGATGCAGATGGAGGGAACGAGGGAATAAGAGGTTTGCAGAACCCCCTTTGTGGATTTAATCAGAAAGATAATATTGAAAGGGTCTAAAAACAAAATCGTTTTGTTCTGAAAATTTACCCCGATTTCAACTGGATCCGTTTCCTCAAGTATTAACGACAGAACAAATCCGCTGATGCTCCGATGCGGAATCGACTAGGCTATAGGACGACTCTTGTTATAAATCTCTGTCTCTAATGTTAAATGTACAGCAGGCTGAAACGCAAGTGTACCCCATTATTTTTAGAAAAATCTCCATAATGTCCCCAATCCGGATCCGATCTGGATGAAATTCGGTGGTGAGATAGAGACCCCCACCGTACATCACTGAGTCAAAGTCCATAAACATCGGTCAATAATCAACTGTCAACAGACAAATGCTGAGGTAATAAAAAAGAGAGGAAGTTTCAGCGCCGTTTCAGAAGATTTTACAAAAGAACATTCACGTTATCATGAAAACAAATCTGCATGCAGGAGGAGTTCAAATAAGATGAAATGAACGCGATTAAAACCGTGTCACTGTGTGACGGCTGTTAGATTAGAGGCTCACATTTGGGCTGTGGAGCAAAGTTGGAGAGAAAGCAGAGACGACAGAGTCGAAGCGTCCCAAATAATAATCACTGCGATGAAGCCGAACAGAAAGACGTCCCCAGCCGGGAACGAGATGAAAGAGCCGGGGCGGGTAAGGCGTAATTACCCCCATCAGCGGGGTTGTTTGTCAGCCTTCGAGCAGGAACCGACAAACACTGGTGGAAGGAATCTCAAGAAACTTGAAGATGGGGTAGATTCAACAAAAAATATTTGATGCTGTAACCAGAAAAAGAGCCATGAATTCAAATTTTAAACTGAGTGTGGTCAGATCACGGACCGGCCAACGTGCGATCGCACATTAGAACGCAGTGCAGTAAACTTCTCTTAAAATGCAAGTTCATGCTGAGGTAAACAACAACAACAACAAGCTCGAACTCAAAGAACGAGCCTTCTTAGGATAAAGTAGACTGCAGCTCTCATTCATATTCATGAATACATGACCGGTTTGGGATTGTGTGTGTGTGTGTGGGGGGGGGGGGGGGGTTAAATCCGGCGAGGGCCGAGACGGAGGTGCTCTTCTTATCTGATGGCGGCAGGATGTGGAAGTGATCAGATGGAAGAAGGTTGTCTCAGAGCCTTGTTTGTATTTCTTCCTCTGGGGAATGAGAGAAGAGACAAAGACGAGAAGGTTGCCGCCGGAAACTCATAACCCGGAGGTCACCGTGCTGCAGATGGAAGATGTAAATATCATATCTCTCATTTTGCCGTCGCGGATTATGTGGCCGGTTGCAATACTCCCCGGATTTATATTAAATCCTGTCCAAGAAAAAAAAAAAAATCCGTAAAGGGAGAGACATCGCCGCCATGTTCCGACTCACACAACCAATAGCAGGTGTGACCTTTTATTTTCAGTGTTAGACCACCTCCTAATCCCAACAGCCCTCCCCCCCACACACACACACACTCCTCCAATCTCCGTTAAAGGTATGCGTCCCAACATTCCTGGAGGATTTTCCATCGGTGCTCATCACCAAGATTACGTCAAATTTGTGGATTGCATTACTCTTTAATCTGCAAATAGTACACATTGATCATCAAGCGAATCCATTGGCAGTTTAGTAATGACTCACTTCCACTCTGGTGCGTTCATGGAAACCGCGACAGGCGACGCTCCGGGCTGCATCACTAGCATGTCAGCAGGCCTTCTGGGGATGAGGAGAGAAGTCGCTGCGCATTAGGATGAGCTCACTCTGCAACGCAGGCGGAATTTAAAGGTCTTGGTGAAGCCGGAATACACGCTGGACACTTTTCCATGATTCATGCATGACCAGAAGAGCTGGAGAGCGGCGGGGGTTGGGGTGGAAGCTGTAACAGCAAAGGTCTATCGTTAAAAGGCAGAACTGGAGCAATGAATGTTAAAATTGGTCAAAGAATTTTTTAGTGGTGTATCTTTGCAAAACATCCGTTTTAATTGATTTTACATTTGACGTGGGTCCCTATTTGATTTGCCATTTCCTGTTTTATTTTGAAAGGGTTGTTTTTTTATTCTTTAGTTCCTTTCTTTGGGTTTTCCCTCTGTGACCTTTAGTCTGGTTTTTGCATGGAGGACCTTCCCTCCTTTTGTTGTTCTTTGTTGTTGTGGACGTTTATTGCAGCGTTTTCTTTTTCTCTGCCTATAAGTTGGATTTTGTCGTGTCCCTGTGAGGTTTTTTTTCTGTTTTACTGGTTTTTGGCTGAAGCTTTGCTTTCTAATGTTGCTTTATTAATCCACTGAACTACATCCTCCCTGCTTCTCGTTGCATTTGGCGCCTCACACATTTTTGCTGAAATGCAATACAGTAATACACTTTATGGGTGACGGTTGAATCTGAGAGTGTGCGAGTGAGTGTTTGTGTGTGTGTGTGTGTGTGTGTGTGTGTGTTAGCGTCTGTGTTTCGACAAGGGAAGAGGTAGGATAGTGAATGCAGATGCGACCAGCTGCAAAGCAACGATATAGAGTCCCATATCCCCGGAAACTGCTGAAGAAAGAAAGCGCTTCAACGGATGGAGGCTAAAAATAGTTACGGCACCGAAACGGAGGCTGATCCTCGCCGCCAATATCAGCCCGTCGTCCTGTTGGGAAGGCGAAAACCAAAGTGGCACAGCCTTGCATCCTGTAGGTCTGCAGCACCTTTGCTGATCGTCTCACTTAATCATTAGTGATTACTTAAACTACATGAGATAACAGTTCAAATACTCCCTTTGTGGCTGCATTTCTTTCGGTTACAATGAGAAATACTTTTTATTTTATTCCCGGCTGTATTTAAAGATGCTTCAGTTTCGTGCCAGAGTTGAAATGGGAAAACTCGGCCTCCTGAATTAAAGCTAGCCCTCAGTGCAAGCTGTTTCCCCCGTGACGCAGTCATGTATAACATCAAGGCTTTTATCCTGTTTTCATGGCCAGACGTTAGTACGGTATGCAGCAGCGCAGCCCAAAACAGGAAGTGCTATCTCGTCGCTGTCGCTGCACTCCGCCGGGGGTCAGAATGATATTGTCATAACTCTGACTCAATGCGAATGGGTTCTCTCACATATTTATGACCTCTGACCGTCCATTCAGACCAGATGCTGTCCGGCGGCGGACTGGAATTGCTCGGTGAATCGTCTAGACTTTATGTGACTTTATTCCTGTGAGGCTCGAGGTGCGTATTATATTTATGTTCATACAGTCCAAGGGGATGAATTGGTGATTTATTTCTAGTAAGCATGCAAAAATGCTGTCCAATAGCTCGCAAACCTTAGCATTAATGCTAATGCTACGTTATGAGCGCTGCCAAAGGAAGTGAAGCTTCTCGAAGTGGGTGTGGGTAGTGTATGCAAGCCGCTCATGAGTGACCCGTCGACACGTTGCAAAACCGCTTCAGAGAACAGGCTCCTGCTATTTCGTCAGTGCCACTTGTGTGGCGGGTGTCGGGCTGGACCTTGAATTCATGCAAGCGAAGGGAAAGGGACCCGGCAGAGCAATGATGCTGGCAAAGGCACGCGAAAATAAACAGCGGGGTCTGAGGAATCAATTCAGCCAGCCTGTCAGAGGACTGTCAAACTCCCCCTCCATGATGGACAGTCTGGATGCTCGCAGTCTATTTGCCGGCAGGCTGCGGAGCGGTGAGTAAGTGATCCGTGCCGGGCCGAGTGCAGACGATATGAAGAGGGAGTGCAAAGCAATATGTGCTGTTGCCATGCTACATCAGCATAAACATCAAGGACTCTCCGGCGTGGCCTTGATGCCGTCTGAGGCGCTCTATACCGCTCGCTATACCGCTTACACATGTATGTGTAAGCTTGATGAATCTCTCTGCATCTGGTTGAGGGTCTCGGTGGCGGTCAGGCTTGAATACCCAATTAGTGTCTAGGCCATTTAGCTACAGATTGATGTTGATAAAAGGAAGCCAGATGGACATTTAATTAGGGAGCAGGAAGGACCTGAGCGACTTTGGCAAATGTGATGCTGGATGGGTGGGCGAGAGCGTCTCCAAAACTGGAGGGCCCTGTTGGGTCTTCCTGCTTGGCAGCAGTCTTTTTTTGGGCTCCCCATCCAGAGGACTCAGTCTTCTTCTTGCGAGAGCTTAAATCCTTCGTCATTATTTAGACCTTTCTTCGTGCGTTTCATCAGGAGGTCCTTCGAGCCATCGTTGGCACAGGACATCTGGTGAACCGGTGGCAGGGTCAGCAGCGCCCAGGGCTGACTGATGAGGAGGAAAGGCTAGTCCAATTCCGGACTAGGTTCTGGTGTCAGACCTGGACCGTGGAGTAATGGAATGAAATGGGTTTAAGGACACAACACAAGTTCAAAGTCTTGACTTGGGCTCCAAAGTCCTCAGATCCCTGGACAATCAAGTCCAATCTAAAGAGCCCCACCTTGAAATGTACAGGTCTTTAAGGATCCGATGTTCACATCCTGGTGCTGGACTCACACCTTTGGAAGTGTGTAGGAGTCCACGCCTCGACGGGGCAAAGCTCTTCCTGGGAGAGGGAGGGAGCATCCCGATCTGTGTGAGAGAGTAACTGTTGTGTTTCTGTTCTCGGAATTAGGAATGAAAACTCTAAAGCAAACAGTATCATCTGTGATTATTCATAATTATCACCCAGGCGGTAGCCATGCTGTGAAACCCACAATATCACACATCGTTCACTGTCTACAGTTTCACAACGGATCTCATCCGAGGGCTGGTGCCAGAGAGACAGACGTCGACTCTTACATTCTGGATTAGACTTTTATCCCTCGACTTTGCCTTGTCCTCATCGCTCAGAGGCAAGCGGGGCGGAGTTACCTGAATATAGATGAAACCCAAAGTAGGAAATAATACCTGCTCCAACTGTGATTGTAATACAGTTTACATAGTCCTCAAAGGGTTTCGCAGGGACAAAGTCTAGGTCCTGAAAGCACGATGAGTCTTAAAGTCGGCTTCTCCTGCACAGACCGGTGGTGAATCACTCATTTGCAAGATCGGGACAGCAAATGTCTTGATGATTTTGGTATCGCCTGCATGTTTGCACGGTTGAATGATGTGTTTGGGGAGCATAAACACACATTTCCTCATCATTTACAGTGAAGATCGATAGACTCACCTTTATATTGACGCTTTAAGAACTGGGGTCAACAGCCGATTCCACAGCCTCCAACAAACAAGCACTGCGCTGGGAGGATTTCATCCAGACGATGAAAGGTGATTGGACTTTAATCCCTGTGTTCATTCAGCAGGATAAACGTGAACTCATGTTGTTTCATGGTTAATCATTTGTCTATAGTCCTAGCTCTTGGGATAGACCTGAGACTTTTCTGGGCGGGACTGGGCGGTGTGGGGGGGCGGGGGGTTCTGGCTGACTATCAAGACTGAGGAAGACGGTGGATTGAACTGTGAGATTGTGCGCATTGTGGAAATGAGGTCAGACGAGCTGTCCTCAGCAGACCCTCCTCCCCGTTTGAAGCGCCGCGGCGCTCTATTGCTCTGGTCTGAGCGCTCGCCTTCCCTTTGGGTGTCTGCGTCCTGCAGTACAAGACGGTAAATCCTCCTGAGCCCTGATGGTTATTGATTAGGTATTCACATCCTGCCTCCTACCCAGAGGAAGCACGCAGCGCCGGCCTCTCTGTGCCTCATCCCTCCCTCGCTGGTCACGTCTGCGGCCCTCACGCTGAGAGTACAGTATATTATTCATGATTCCAACACAGCTTCCCACTTCATTCCAAAAAAAACCCAAAAAACATCTCGGTTCCTTTGTTTATCCGGCGCCACGACTCTCTTCCCTGCTCTCTTCTCCTCTCACTGACTCTGCATCCTCTCCTATTCCTCTCATCTGTCATTTTCTCTTCATCACTCGTATCATTTAATTTTGCCCCTGCCTTCTTTTTGTCTCCTGCCACTTCCGTGGCGTCTCTCCGGGCTCTAACTAGCGCTGTCATTGCCGTCTGCTGAGGGAACGCTGACATTTAGCACAGAACAAATAAAATCACGTCTCTTACCGTAAATTCATTTTATGTACTAATTTTGACATTGAGGGGAGGAACAGTTGGAACCTAAAACTTCTTTCGTGTTTTGACCGCCAAATCGTCGGCTTTAATCGCATATTTTTGGAAACCGGAAACCGTTTTCCGCAGCGTTGTGTTTTTGAAAATGCTGCCAGCGTGTGAACGACTCTCCTGACGGCGATGACATCACACGCCTGCTTCGTGCTTCACGGTGTCGCAGTGCTAGCCTTGTTCCGCACACTCTGGTGTTTATGAACATCCGAATGTTGCTTTGTTTCATCGCCGCCGAGGTTTTATTCTGTTGTGTTAATGTTGAAGGGCTACACTGCCACCTACTGCCCCGGCATGCACACTACATTCTCTTCGATCGCATTTGCAGAGCTCTGTGCACAAAGATCGTTTAAAAATGCTGCTGTAGAAACACAAATGTAGGGTTTTTTTTTTACTTTGGTGTTCAGACTGTGTAATCTGAGGCTTTATCTTTCTTGATTCTTCATTTACTAATGAAGTAAATAGTCCTCTCTCTCCTTGGAAGGCTTTTAAATAAATAAATGTGTGTTAAATTCACGTCTTTTCCCTGAAAATAAAAGCCTGATATATCGTCAGGGTTAAACTGGAGGGTTTTGTTTTGCTGCATTGACTCAGTCACACCACATATTTTTGTGTTGTGTTTATCATTATGTGTCTGTACAAGAGGCAAGGCTCACAATTGTGTGGGTGAGCACGAGTGTGTGTGTGTGTCTGTGTGTGTGTGTGAGACACTGAGCTCTGCATGTGATTGTGTGCGTTCTTGTATATCTGTGTGTCTGTGGGTTTGTGACAGGAAGCGAGATAGAGAGAGCTTGTTCGTGTGAAGGTGAAGTTGAGAGGGCTGTGAGTGTCAAACTTTTGTTTGGGGATTGTGTGTGTGTGTGTGTGTGTGTGTGTGTGTGTGTGTGTGTGTGTGTGTGTGTGTGTGACAGAGAGGGGTAATATTGTTTGTGTGGGGGTGTATTTTTCTTTTATTTTTTTGCTTGTTTGTGCAAATGTGAGGCAGGAAAGTACGATTCTAGTTTTGCACGTGGGTGTATGTTGTCTTGCGAGACCTGTGTGTGTGTGTGTGTGTGTGTGTGTGTGTGTTCCTCTCCCACCTCGAGGCTATTTACGCTGACATTTCAACCGCTATCCTTGTTAAAATCGCTTCTCTTTTCCGCACCTCGCCAGATTATCAGCGGCTTCTCCCATGAAGATGAAAATAATGGTGATGATGAAGAGGCCCGGGGATTGTGAAGCACCAGAGATGAAAGGAAACGCACACGGCAGCGATTGTAATGAAGATAATTGGTATGTCGACAAGGATGGCGAACATTTTAATACAAGATTTGATAGCGTGTTCTGTAGAGTTTAAAGGGTCATTTCACCCAAATGAAGCTTCTGATCTGCTGTCTGCCTCAGTACAATGGATGCGAATATAATTTGGTTTTGTAAATTAAAATGGTTCAAAATTGGCTGCAGGACTACAAACAGCGCTAACCACTGTGCCACCCTTTTATTAGCATTTTGATTACAGTCAAACAATTACAACAGAGAAATAACATTTGTGTAAACACGATGACGATGATGATGATGATGACGACGACGATGATGATGTAAAGGCTGATTGGAACGCTAACTGCCGTCGCTGATTCAAGCGGAGCTCTTGAATTAGCTGATCGTTTTTATTAATACTCATACGCTGGTTTTAATTAGAAGTACTTTCGTCTCAGTTGAGTCGAGGCCTTTTGTGATGGAAAAGCAAACGTGTAGTAATAACGACGTTATAGCAGGAGTAATGACAGTTATGATGGTGGTAATAACGAGGTTACAGCGGGAGTAATGACAGTTATGATGGTGGTAATAACGAGGTTACAGCGGGAGTAATGACAGTTATGATGGTGGTAATAACGAGGTTACAGCGGGAGTAATGACAGTTATGATGGTGGTAATAACGAGGTTACAGTGGGAGTAATGACAGTTATGATGGTGGTAATAACGAGGTTACAGTGGGAGTAATGACAGTTATGATGGTGGTAATAACGAGGTTACAGTGGGAGTAATGACAGTTATGATGGTGGTAATAACGAGGTTACAGTGGGAGTAATGACAGTTGCGATGGTGGTAATAACGAGGCTCCTAATCATCGCGACGCTCACAGAGATGATGACTCGCTGTCTGGAATGATGATGACTGATGCGTTTAGGAAGACGTAGGCGGAAGGTAATCCGGTTTTTAATCCCGCGTGTGGAGTCTAATGTTTGTCCAGCTCATTCCTCATCTGCGCCCGCTTCGGAACGGCTGCAGCCTTCGTCTTTGTCATTTATAAGGCTTTTAGGCAAATATGTCATTTCAGGTTGCTCTATGAGACGAGAGGACGTCGGTGACTCATTTCTATCCTGGCGACTTTAGCATGTTGCTGCTTTTCTCACCGTGTGGCTCCTCGTGCCTGACACAGATTCTTGTGCCTCGTCTTTCCAAATCCAAGCGAATTAAAACCACGACTATAGCTGCTCGTTAAACTGAGGATAATTTAACCGCTCGGGAATACACAGATGCTGGGATTGATCTTGGCTGGCGACGACCCCCCCCCCCCCATCTGGCAGACCGAGGAAGCCTTTGTGGATATCGGGTCGTAAAAGATCAGAGAAAGAAAAACTTTGCCCGTGGACCGTTCTGTCTGCGCCGCCGCGGGAGGTTTGTTAAACTGCTGCGCTGTAATTGAGACCGAGCCGGCGCTACAACAGAAGCACGTCCGCTCATAGTCATAAATCAATACATTTGCAATCAATGACTTCTTGAAATGTAATTAGATGAAACACGGCAATAAATACAGCGGTTAATAGGAAGTGGCGTGAGGAACTGAGATGAAGTGGCGTGTTGTTCGTAACGCCGCGGAGGCCTTTGGTTAAAGCTGCAGATTTAACACGCGGCTTCAAAGAGCTTCGGGCATTTATCAAATGGAGCAGATGACATCTTCATTAAAGGCTCGAAGGGCCACATTTAATAAAACCCGCGACGCCCCTTCCTGTTTCCTAACTCTTTTCCTATCTTCGCACATCAGCGGCGGCTAATATTCACGTCTTGGACTCTAAAGCGCCACCGCCTCGTGGCGAAACAAACGACGGCTGCATTTATCTCACTAGAATATTACGGCCCTGAAGGATAGCCGACTTCCCCAGCTTTGATTCATGCTTCCATTTAGATCACTTCCCGCTGAATTATCATCACAATTCACCCGACAAATTGCATTTCCCATCCGTCTCTCTTTTTTTCGGGGCGGGATTCTGCGGCGTTTTGAAGCGGCCCCTTTCACCGCGGATATGCATCTCCAAAAACGCAGATGCTGCACAGTTTGTCACGGCGAGAGCCTCCAACACCCCCCCCCCCCCTGCAGATGCGTTCATATCCTGGGGGGGCAGAACTTGGACACATTCGCCTTTAATGATACAGAAACACAACACGAAACAATCCTGCCGGGAGGTGGAGGCGTATTTTATTCGTACGTGTGCAGCGCTAGGCCGCCGCGTGCTAATGTCACTTTCAAGGTCCGGCGCTAATTGGATTGGAATCAGAGGAAAACGCTTCACATTGCACGATCCGTGGAACGCGACGTGTCAAGGGCACGGACGAACGGGCGCTTATTAAAGCCGGATCGGGAGGCTCGCCGCGGCCGACGGCGGCTTCTCCAGTCGTCCGTGGCAATTATTCCGTTGTAAGAGAGTCGCTGACCGCAGGAAGTCCTGCCAGCGGCGTGATCATAAAAGCACAGAAAGCAAATTGAGGCCGGCCTCTTCATTCTCTGATCTTTCATGCGACATGAATCGCTTCTGTGAAGCCTATATTAAGAGAGCGAAGCCTCGCCGGGTCTCGGAGGACTTTTGTTTCAGCGCGAGGGGCGGGAGGAGGAGGATTTAACGCGGCTGGAACTCTCATTGGGGGGGGGAGGGGGACTGGATAGCGAGGGGAATGAGAAAGTTTTTGAAAGCGAGAAAGTGAGTCTGGGGGGTTGCAGAGGGAGGGAGGTGAGCGAGAGATGAAGATGAAGAGAGGCAGAGAGAAGAGGAAGGAAACCGTCGAGAATGAATGTTTGAAGATTTTAAAAACTCCAATAAAGCCGGATGGCTGCCGGCCACACGGGGAAATGAAAAATAGGGAAGGAGGGGTCGGAGTGGCGAATCTTGGGGGGGGGGGGGGGGGCGGCCTCCCTCCTAGAACCAGCGGGTAAGGTCGTTGCATCAGGCCTTTAAAGTGCGACCGCAGCGTGGGATGAAGTGGTGGAGGAGACGGGCCTGCAGGCCGATGGTGCGACTCCCGCTAAGCAAGCGTCCACCGCAAGGCCGCGGCGGGACGGACGAGGCCCGGTTAAATCAAGCGCTTCCGGACAGGAAGGGGGGGGGGGTCCCAGCCTCCTCTTTGGGAGCTGCTGCTTAACCACCTGCTGTTTGATTCGTTCACCACCGTGATGAACGGCGCCCGGGAAGAAGAGCAGATCCGCTTCAGGGCATTAACGCAGCGACGTCCAGCCTCAGGGCGTCTCCGAAAGGTGCGATTAAAGGTTGGAGACTTTGAATAAATGGGTATCCTGTACTCTCCTGACACCCATGGAGAGTTTAAAGGTCGGAGACGCAACATATTCGCTACCCCTGACAAGTCGGACTTCCCGGCGTTACCTGGACTTTTCGAGCAGGGCGGGGCTTCGTCAGGGGAACGAGGGGAGAGTCCGAAAGGTGGAACGTCCACACAGAAGCCGCGAGTCGGGAGATGAGGCTCGACTCTCCCGCCATAAATCCTGGAGTCGCTCATCGTTAAGTGAATTCATCTATTGGGGGGGGGGGGGGGCGGAGCCGGAGACGTAGCGGGATTTAGGCTCCAGATTGTCATCCGGCTTTATTGAGTCCCCCGTCCTCTCTCGGGGGGAGGAGACGCCCTTGCGGCGGCTGGCACGCCGACGACATCTTTACAGCTTCACCCTCCGTCGATTTTGTACACGCTCGCGCCACGGTTTTTGCCGAGTCACCATTAAGGTGACACAGATTGTGGCGGGACTCGGCCGTGGATGCGGCCGCCGGTCGGTCTGCGCTTTCGTTTGGGTGGTTTGTCGTGGAGCTATGCCGCTTTGTGGCGGCTAGCATGGAGGGAGAAGCCCCGCCCCCCCAGGCCTGCTGGCGCCGCCTCTGAAAGTCTTCCCATCTGAGCTCATATTCTTAGCAGAAAAGTACAGATCTCCTGTTTCTGTTGCGTTCATCTCAACAACAGATTCTCATTTTCAAATTGAGTTTTTTTTTTTTTTTTAACTCGGTCTGACGGGGTTCGTGACCCTCGGAGTTCATGTTCGCCGGAAAGGGCAAGAGACTCGTTACCGCCGCTGCAGGAGCAATTTGCGGCGATCAGGGAAGATCGCACGCAGAAAAAGACCACTAGAAGACGAGGTTTGGACAACGGGACGGGAAATCATCAGAAGGGAACACGCTGGTTTCTCCAGATGAGATAAACGCCTCTAACGTTTCTTCTTCTCTTGCTCCGTTTGCAAAAATTTTAACGCCGAAAAAAGAAAATGTGTGGATCCAACAGAGCGGAATGGGCTTTCTCAGAATGAACAAAACAACTTTAAAATGTGCTTTTTCTTCACAAGAAAAAAAATGATTTCCAACTTGAATTGTTTTTATGCTAAAAAGAAATTGCACACATTTTTTAGTATTTGTTATTTCCAAGAGTCACGCTGGAAGAAATGAGAGAAAGAAAGGTGCTGATTTATTCTGATCGGATATCAGTCTGACCGACTTCGATAGCAAAGGAAAGCCACTGATCCATAATTCTAAGAGGACTAAGAGCCAGTAAATATTTTAGATTTTGGCTTGGAAACTGACTGAACCCATTAGGCGGGCGATTAGGGCTGGAGGAACGTGTGTGTGTGTGTGTGTGTAGGTGTGTGTAGATGTGTGTGTGTGTGTGTGTGTGTATGCCTCAAACAATTCAATTCACTTCCACTGACTAATTAACCTTATTATTATTCATGTCTTTGGAATCCGACGGAGGAAGAAAGAAACCTTTCAGTTGTTTGAAAACTATTCCTCTTTCCCCTTCAACAAAATTGCATCATTTTTTCCTTTTCAAACCGGAACTCTTTAACCTCCTTGGGATTCGCTCCTGCCGTCTGGAATCTGCACAGACACGCAATAAATGCTGATAAGTGCCCCCACGTAGGGTGCGCACGATACAAACGGTGCGTCTCCATTCACGGCAGGAGATCTCGCAGATTAGCCGCTATCTCACAAATTACGACGGTTCACCCGGCCGGCTCTTCTGCGGCTGCAGATTTGTGACGGCCTCAACCAACCGGGATCCGACTTGAATCTGCTGCTTCTGCAGACACGACGAGGGTTCTTAGCACCATTTCCTCTATTTCCTGATCTGAAAGCGACATGGCGTTCTTGCTCTCGATCGATGTCGCCGCTGATGAGCCGCCATTGTTGCGCAGCTTTACCACCTCATTAATCCAAATGTCAGGCGGCGCCACAGCGGGGAAGAGCGACTCATTTAACCTAGCCTGTCACGCTAAACCCAATGGCGCTGCCAACAACGATTAAGCGCCGCAGGTGCGCGGCTTTGGAAGCGGATGTCGGATTGGCTGCAGAAAGGAGAGCTGCAGGCGAAATCTCTCGACTTGTCTCAGAATACCAAAAGGGTTAAAAGCGCGCCTCGCTGGCCTTCCCGGTGGCGGGAAGACGAGCGAGCGGCTCGGCAGCTTCTCTGAGAGGTAAAAGGTGCGAGTCGAAAGTGAGGCGGAAGTGAGCGACTGCTGGAAGCTCGGCACGCGTCGGCAGAATTCAGGAACGCTGACCAAAGACGGGGAACAAACTCCGAGGCTCACGAGGGCTTTTCTTTTCCTCCATCTACCAGAATCCCCCCCCCCTCTCTGTCCTGAACCCCGTTGGCAAAGCAGCAGGAAGAGGGAAAAGGGAAGGCTTCTGACACGGAGGTGTTTTATGAGGCGACAGCGACACCTGCTGGAAGCATCATCACAGGGGGTGGGGGGGGTGTAACCAAATGAGGTCGGCTCTACGTCTCTTCTGTTGGTTTGACCCCCCCCCCCCGGTCTCTCCAAGTCACCAGCAGAAACCCTAGAGGAGGCAAGATGAGTACAGATGCTGTGTTCACAGCTGGATGCCGGAGTCTGAGGCGGATCGGGGTGCGACGGCGCCATCTGTTGGTTCACATCAGTAGCACATGAAAACCAGAAAAGCACTTGGAGGGCACAGACCTCCGCCGAGCACCTCAGTCTCACCCAATGTTGTGATTTACACCAAAAATGATTCTCCTGATCTTTAGACTCCTTAACCATGAAAACAAACCTTTAGAGGTTGATCTCAGATCAATAAAGCTGCATGGGCGCGCGATGAAGAACAGCGCACCATCAATGTGACAACAAACCGTCCTCATCCTCGGTGAGGCTCCAGCAGCGACAGTCGACAAAAGTCTCCCTCTGTCCTCCAGCCTTCGCCCAGCGCCATCCCATAGTGCTTTAAGCCCGTGTTCCACATAGTAGGGCAGTGAGACAAGCAGAGGTGAGACGATAATTTATGGTCTTGTGAGTCTAGTTAATATGAAATAATTCATAGAGGCCTGTAATCCATCATTATTTTAATGAGCTGTAAATTTAAAAGCACTACATTTTTAATGCTAAACTTTATTCCCGACTCTACAATAAATCTTACAAACTTAACGCCTGAATCCTGCTTAATATTCCGATCTATTCCCGTTACGTTCCGATCTATTCCCGTTACGTTCTGGTCGTCCTTGGAAAATTCTCTGAGGTGTTTTGTGTAAAAATTCTGCTTTATTAAAAACGTCCATATTCAATGCTGACGTTAAAAACCTGTTCTTCATCCAGGTGTAGTTTCTGTTTCCCAGTCTGACCATCAGACAACAGTCGCCCCCGGATGTGCTTCTTAAGGTTCAAGTTTTCTTTTTGTAAACTCCTTCTCGGCGTCTCAATCCGAAAAGGTCAGCCAAGACCTAAAAGGTCAGGCGTGATTGACTGGCCTCCTGCACCGGCGATGACGTCACACCCGTCTGTCAGACAGATCCTCTTGCGTGGGTGGATGTGCCGCAGGTGTTCCACCTGCGAGTGACGTTTTAACCACTGGTCATTTCCCTGCCTGACGTCGCACTTGCAGCTTCCAGATCGCACGATGGCGCTATTGCACCAGTAATACCAGTTAAAAAAACACAAAAACAAAACCTGAGTCAGATGGAAAATACGTGCGTGCCAGAATGGAGGTGAGGAGGGGGTCGTTCTTGTGATGCAGCTCCTCCTCGCCGCCCGCCGGAGTGAGACTTCTCAGAGCCGTGGATGCTCTTCAAAGATGGATGGAGAAGCAGCAACAACAACAACAACAACGACAACAACAAAGCCTTTGGATATTATCATTCTGATTCAGTGGCTTAATTCTCACGTGAGAGTCGGGGAGGAAAACATCCACATTCAACGCAGCAGTTCAAAGAGAGCGGAGCAGAAAAACACCGGAACTTGAAAGCCTCTGAGATGTTCCGGCCTCCAGCTCCTGGCGTCTTTTTCCTGCCCTTGGGAATGCTCTCCGACCTCCTCCTCCCATTTGCACCGCCGTCATCAGGCAAGATAAACACTATTCAGCTCCCATTATCACCCGACGGAGCAGGAATTAAGCCGATAGGTGGCGCCATCCTGCGTGGGAGGACTGTGGCTTCGTGGTCAGTCTGAAGGTCAAGCAGCGCGTCACCCTTCAGGTGGAGCTGCATCCTCCATCACTCTGGAGACGCGAGGCTCCCAGTCCGGCATGCAGTTACAAGAAGCGGCCACTGGAGGGCGCGCTGCAGCTTCCACTCCATCCTACTTCCGTCGGAGGCTGCAGCAGCCAGAGTCAAGGTTTCCGGTGTGAGCGAGACACAGACAGGAAAGCGCTGCACCGTCCCTTCAAAATAAAAGTCCAACTTAAGCATAGATATAAAGGATCTACTTTATATCATAACAGAATGTATCTGAAATAATAATAATTTCTATAAAACATCAGATTTAAGCAGGAATTACACAATATAAAGAAACGCTGATGTGAATTTCATTGATTTTCTCCTGATTTTCCACTCTGCGGGTCACGGGAGTTGCCGGAGCCTTTCCCAGCTAGCAATGGGCATCGCAGGGTACACCCCGAATGTGTCGCCAGCACATCGCGGGGCCGATATGAATTTGATGCAACAAATTACGTCAGGCAATAAAGGTTGTACTTTGACACAAGAAGCTTATAATATATGACGTTATACCGATGGTCAAGACACCGGTTGTTACATAAGGCCCACATTATTTTTCCATTCTTCCAAAGTGGTCAAATATTCCTCACAAAACCTAAAAAGATGAAGCTCAACAGAGAGCAATCAAAAAGTACTGTTACTAATGTTTAATGCAACTGGAGCTGCAGTTGAGCGTATGCTTTTTTATTTGTAGTGTTTTAATAATTATCAATGCTTTACAGCTGCTTCACCTGACTAATTAAAGTGCTGCTATCTCACTCTAAAATCGAACTTGTCATTTCAACTTAAATAATTGAGAACAAGGGGGCGGCTCGGTGGCGCAGTGGTAAGCACTGTTGCCTCACAGCGAGATGGTCGCAGGTTCGTCTCCGGCTTGTGACCATTCTGTGAGGAGTTTGCATGTTCTCCCCATGCCTGCGTGGGTTCTCTGGCTTCCTCCCACCTCCAAAGACATGCAGCCTAGGCTGATTGGTGACGCTAAATTGTCCGTAGGTGTGAGTGTGTGTGTGGCTGGTTGTCTGTCTCTGTGTTGCCCTGCGATGAACTGGCGGCTTGTCCAGGGTGTCCCCTGCCTCTCGCCCATTGACTGCTGGGATTGGCTCCAGCTTGGCCCGCGACCCGATAGCGGAATAAGCGGTTAGAAAATGAACATGATGAATTGAGAACAAAGTGAAAAGGCCGACTTTAATTCACTTACAAAAAAAACACAATTTATTCCACAAATGTCACCAAAACAATTTAAACATCATTTCAGTGAGGTCGATCTTCGTCCACTTATTATTGAAATGCAAAGATAAACTGTTTCAACTTGCAAAACCCCATTTAGCTCGATTAAAAAGCCTTTTGCATTGAACTTATCTTTGTACTTAAACGTCCTTTTCAATATAACTGATAAGACGGGCTGCATAAAGTCGTACATAATGCTTCCAAAGATTTACAAGCATGTTAAAAGGGCTTTTATTCAAATCTGAATACAAACTGCACGTTGTTGTCGTCGCTACACCTGCTCTTATTTTGAAAAGCCGTGCCGGATGTGGCGTGTTCCCTCCTCCCTCTCCGGTGTTTTCTCTACACCGACCTTCCAGCTCATAGCAGCACCGACTCCCGTGTTCGGAGACCCCCCCCCCAGTTCTCCCGGTTCCCGTTCCCGCCGCAGCCTTTCGCTGCTCGGCTTCCCGGAGCAACAAGCCTCGACTGCCGCTGCGTCAGAGCCAGCATCCGCCGCTCCGGTCGGATGCCGCCGGGAGCCGCCGCACCACGCCGAGGTAGGTGACGGCGCTCAGCCCCGTTATTCCTCCGCGACATCCCGGCCTGTTGACGGCGTCGCTGCTGCGGAGACCAGCGGTCTCCGGGAATCCGGAGTCCCGTTAACACCGGGTCTTTTTGGTTTGTTTTGGCTATGCTAAGCGGGGATGCTCCTGCCGCACACGGGGCTGCGTTACGGTTCCCTTCTGTTGGTAACAACGGGAGTGAGTCCCCGGTTACAGCCGCCGTTAACCGCTCGTGAGCCCGCAACCCCCGGACCCGTTACCGCGCAGTCCCCTGAACCGGAGAAGCACCGCGACCCCGAAAGCTAGACGCAGGTAGCTTCTTTAGCTAGCAGCCTGCCCTGTGTGCGTTTGTTTCTACTCGTCGCCGTTAAAGTCCAGCAGCGGACGCGCACCGTCTGGAGACGGGGACGCGTGACACCGGGACGCGCTCCTTCTTCTTCTTCTTCTTCTTCTCTTTCTCTAGCTTTGACTCTCCCTGTTCTCACCGGGTGCGCCCCGTCCGGTCACTTGCTTGTTGACAGCCGCCGGAGCCAGGTGTGCGCTTGTTTTCCGTACCGGGAGGCGCGTAATGAGGCCTCCTGATGTGCGGGTTATGAAACGAAACGGGCTCAGCTCCGGTTCGGGGTCCATGAGAGGGCAGACAGAACCGGGGGGGGGGGGTGGGGGTGTAACACCCTTGATGCCTGCTGTGACGTCACGCACTTGCTCTGCGGCGTGTTGCCTTATAATAAACCTGCTCTTTAGTTATTCATGTTTACCTTTCGCCTGATCAATAATCAGCTCGTTTCCATTGAGGTCTGACCTGAAGTTGATCACCGAGGAGAAACCCGACACCTCGGAGCAACTAATGCATCATTAATGTTAATTAATAAAGTCCGGCCACGGTGAATGGATTGATTGATGATTGGTTTGCTTAACCCCTTCGTGTTGCAGCGTGCGTAGAGAGAGAGAGAGAGAGACGCTCGCTCGCAGTTTTAAATATCAGGAGTCAATTATTCCATCTTCCAAGATCATCGTCTGTGTCGGATTGGATCCTACAGATCCGGCCGCTGGAATGAGAGCGTGGGGATGACACTCGGGGTAGCGGCGGGGATTCTCCTGGCAGGTTTGGAGTGTTTTTTATTTTGTGTTTCTGCAGGCGGGGGCTGTTTTCCTGCCGGTTGAGCTGGTCGCTTTGGACAATCGTTGTATTTTCCCACCGTGTAGCCGCTGGAACGCGCGACGCCGCATCTATAATCCAGGGGGCTGTGCTTTCTAGAGAAGGAGAACGCACGCACACGCGCACACACACGCACACACCCCCGTCAGCCTTCCTTCACCTCTCTCCGCCCTCCGTGCTTCACGCCCGCTGTCTGTCTTCATTTTTAACTAATGGCTTCATTAAACATATTAGCATTGCTCCGCCGACGAGGTCGGGACGCGGCGCCTCGTTTCAGGCTTTTATCTATATTTAACGCTGTGCACATTTGTCACGTGGCGAGCTGCTCTCCTTTTGGATCGGCGCCACCAGACCCTGCCAAGGGAAGTTTAGTCATTTCACTTCCGCGTGCGATGTAGAGTCTGTCGCCTCGGTTTGCACGGAACGCCATTCTAATTTCAAGCTCCAGTGTTTCGGTGCGGCGTGCATACGTTTTGATATTTGCTTCAATGTGCAGTGTTTACATCCCCTGTTGGCAAGCAGCTGTCCCAGATATATACCCCCCCCCCCCAAACGCCAGACGAATGAGAAGAAAGGGTTGAATCGCGCTACGGAAGAAAGAAACGACACGTTTTGGAGACGCGTTCCCTGTTTTTTCAGGCGCCGTGCTCTAGAAACAAAGACGCGGCGTTGCTCGTAGGGAGCCCGGAGAGGAAGCGTTGCTTCGTTTGCATCGTTAATCCGTGTGCACGGTGTCCGTCGGTGCTCGCCGGCTCTGGCCGGTGCGCCGTGGAAAAGGAGGGAAACACACCTGCCTTACACGTGGCTGCGCGGACGGACGACCTCTCATAGGAGACAAAAGTTAAGAGGAAGGTGAAGACGAGCTCCTCGTCGATCAGGGAGCGATAATCCGGTTCGACGGCGCGTGGCTTGCATTTTTCATGCGTCTCTCTTTCCGTCTCCGGTGTCGGGGGATGAAGCGTGACGAGTGGAAAATACCCACAGCCTGTCGTTGGCTGTGGGCCTTCTGGACGCCGCGTCCTAAAGGGCGAGTTCTGGAGGTGAAAGGCCTTCCTGCCTCCGGCTCGCCGTTGCTGATCGTGCAGGAGCGCCGGGATTATCCAATCGCGGGGCGAGTGTGTTTGGCGGGTTACCGGGGAGAAAAGCTGGCCGGTCCGTGAGGCTCGGCTCGATAAGGCTAGCCTGGTGAGGCTGATCGCGTTGTCACGGCAACGGAGGAACGGCTGCCCACGGTGGCTAGCGTGCCATTCGTTGACCGCAACCGAATCTCGCCTCCTGTCGGAGCTGAAGGACGGACCTCGTCATCCCAATCACTTCCTCATCCGTTCTGTTTACTCGTTGTCCGGCTGTAAAGCAGGCCCGTCGCCACGGCGACTTCATCACTCACTTTATTTATGCAGCTGCTTCCTGAGAGATTACGTAAGGCGGCGCCGTCACTGCTCCGTCTGGAGCAGGAATATTCATTCCTGCAGGGCGTGACGCCCCTTTAATCTTTCATTTTAGCATCTGTGACTATTTGAGATGAAATGGATTATAACCTGTGGATTATAACCTGTGGAGATTGTCATGACTTCCTGATCTGTCCCGACTTTCTAAAAGCCCAGCTTTATTCTGCTGAGTGTCTAAAGATGTGCCGGGGGCAGAAGCCGTCCGTATCTGGACTCGGGTCGGACCGTCGCGGGCCGGTTCGTGGCCTCGGATTCGATTTGTGTCGGGAACAGAGCTGTGCAGTGTTTCTTTGGGAGGCGTCGGAGATCCTGACCTGGACCGCCGCCCCTTTGCATTTATATGTGTGTGCGTGTGTGTGTGTGCGTGTGCGTGTGTGCGTGTTAGGGTTCAGACCAGTACAAGAGGAATGCTGCAGAGTTTGCGCTAACACCTCTGCAGGAGGAACTGAATTCACATTGGTATGACACTGTGAATTCTTAGCTCGTCTGAAGAGACTCCCCGTTGGACGGAAACAGACCTGCCTACCCACAGAATCCCTTGATGCTCAGCTCCCATGGTCCATCAAACGGCCTCTCCGAGTTGACGGGTCGGAGTCGGCTCGGAGGGATTCAGGGATGCTACGGATGCAGCGTCCGTGTCTCTTACTCCCACAGCGGCACATTTTGGATCTGCTTTGCCTGCTGGAGGGTCTTTCCAGCGCGGGAAGCCTTCCCGGAAGCACTAACCCTCACTTGTGTCATCCGTGCAGGGAAGGGACACGGATCGGGAGCGTGGAGGAGGCAGATGGGTGCGGAGGGGGAAATTAGGGGAGAGGAGAGCGGTAGTAATTGGGACAGCTGCACAGCTTGAGGCGTGAGCAGTCCGATCGCCCACCTCACTCCTACCTCCTTAACCCCCCCCCCCCAACACACACACACACAAACATTCCAGAGAGCCAGATGCTGGCCATTAGGATCACAATGACAATATCCCGAATTCCCTCTGCCGCCAGGATGCGCCTTCCTACAAAGACAACACTCGTAGGAATAGAACCGAAGAGGAGGCTGAGCTCGCCTGACAGAATGGGTTCATTTCCCACAGTGGGTGAGGAGGGTTGCGGGACGGGCTTCCCTCTGCATGGGGCGTTGCAGATATGATTCTGTTTCTGCACTGGCCGCCATCGGGCGCTCTGTCCACAAAGGGTTAAACCCAAAGCGGGTCCTGGATCGGGACGAAAGGCCCATGTTATCGTTCTAAGTGGCGGCGGGGGGGGGGGGGGGGGGTGCCAGTCCTGCTTCCTGGAGGGTTTGTGTACCCCCCCCCCTCCCCCCACTAGGGGTAAATTCATCTCCGCGATCTTCACTGAGAGGTCGGAATGCGAGGTCCCTCCAAGTTCACAATCTGGCTGCAGCGTTGCTGAGGAAACACTGGAACGTCTGCCGAAGTGGAAATAAACATTTCTCTGTGTGCAACGCGAGATCACACGAATGCGGTTTGCCTCGAGGAGGACGTGGGAGGTGTGGATGTCCCTCAGCAACGAACGGAAGGCGAGATCGGAGTCTGGGTATCAAAAAGGGAACGCATCCGTCTTTATAACTATGGCGAATAAAACGGGACACGCCATCGACCACGGCTTTTTTGCTCAAGGGCCTTTTGAAAAGAACTCTGGGAAATATAGGAAATCTGTACTCGGAGTCAAATCAGAAGAGGAAGGCTGGAAGGAAGTGGGTAAAACCGTCGCTAAAGAACTCCCGGGTTGCGTCGTCCATCACGTATCGATGCTCTCCAGCAGACGGATCATTCGTTGCAGGGTGAAGTCTGGATCTTTAGATGGAGTTAGCTTCATTGTAAGATACTTTTAGCTTTGGATTAGCCCCCCCAACAGAGTTGGGTTGGCAACGTGGTCGAACCGTCAGCATTCTTTCTGACACGCGGTGGATCTGCAGTGCATTAGAGGAATAGATTTAAAGCTAAATTAACTTAATAGATGTGACTTGAAAGCGTTCCAGGAGCTCCTGCTTGGGACGACTGTGGGAATGTCTCCCGCCGGACCCCTCGGGGACGTCCAATCTCCCGTTCCCTAATGATATTTCTGGGTATTAAAGAGGTGTGCCGGCCAGAAAAGTCATATGCCCAATGGTGCAATTATTGATTGACTTATAAACTGAATTTATAATGTTACGGCCTTTGCATTAAGATAATGTATTATTTTATGCTGCAATGCAGTTTCATTTAGCTGCAGCGTCGCGTAGATCAGCGAATTAAAGAGTGTTGCCTGGTTTTTTTTGGGGGCAGTTTCAATAAACGAGTAATTTCCCCAACACATTTGTCTTTAAAATGTAAATAGATAAATGTTTCTCTTCATTAATATAGAAGCACATTTGACAAGGGACAATAATCTGAAGGTAAAAGTTAGGCTGATCTTTAAAGCGCTTGACACGCTCCAATGAATAAATTAAGCTCGTAACCGTTAAGTATTGATTCTTTTTAGTTTAGAATGTAAGTTTTAAAGCTGCCGTCCTGCCTGGTGTGTGAAGAACGCAAGGAATTGTGGATTTGCTTAATTGTATTTATTCTTACTTTTAACCATGCCATGAAACATGATGATTTTATTCATTTAATTTGAACGGGAGGTAGTGTTTGTTGGACAGAAGAGTAGCCGCTGCCCCCCCACCCCCCACCGCTGTGCGTTACATCACTTTTATGATTCGAACTATTCCATAAATTTTCATATACTCTCTCTTTAGTGGATTTTTATAACCTATGACAATCAGGCCATGAATCGCGTCTTGCCTTCACGCCCTGGGGGGGGGGGGGGCATCCCAGTCCATCTTCCCCATTTTCCCTTGGCCCCGCATGACAGAAAGCTACCAGGAAGAAATACTGCGGATATTGGTGCGAGTGCCGCGGACAGCGGAGACGGATGGATCGGTTACCGCCGGCGATGGCTCAGACCTTTCCGGCTCAAGGAGAGGCTGGAGCATCGTAAACGGCCTTCGCCATGAAACGAGCGTTGCTGTAAAGTTGTGATGCCTCATAATTCATCATCACAAATGGAAAAAGATCTACAGAAACCAGCCTGTGTTTCTAAGTGTGTTTCCTCCCCTCCGCTTTCGCTTCGGTGCCGTCACCTGACCAACGCCACCGAGGCACAGGGTGCTTTAACGGTCCTGCTTGGCTGACCCTTTTTGTCGCTTCAGCTGAGGACTAGAAGCCGTATCGGCACGTCTGTACGAAAGAACAGAACTCTATCAGGCGACGCAATAATCAAAAATGTTGTGGACGGCAAGCAACCGACCCCCTTCCCCCCAAAAACAAGTTTCATATCTTGTGGGGACTGCAGGGGAGTACGTCATGGTGCCAGATAGACGTAGCGTGGACTTTCAGAATAACCCGCTTCTGTCTGATCTCGGCAAAGAATTGAAGTTGGCACATCAGCTGAGTGAGGAGGACCCGGCGACGGCTTCGCCTCCTCACTTTGATTTGTGGACCAAGTGAAGGATTATTCTAAATGAATCAAGGGTGATGGTTGTCCTCTGACTTTCTAACCACCTGACTCGCACTGCTGCCTCATTTAGAGGATGCATGAGGCAACGCTGAAACCCTGTTGGTCACAGTCATTCATCAACATTCCGCATGCAGCACCACGAAGAGCGTGTTATTACGAGTCATAACAGTACCCCTGTGGCTGCCGTGGAATAGCCTAGCCTATCTTCATTTGAGAAGCTACCAGTAATTGCATGTGAGCTATTTAAGTCCTTGGGAGGGGGGGGTCTTTGCAGCCTGGAGAAGGTCGAGCTGCATGGGTCAAAGCTTCATCTTTGACTTCGCCACTCTATTTGAAGACTGACCCATCCAATTGGTCGAAATGATAAAAAAAAATCCCTCCCTGTGCTTTTCTTTTTCTTTCATAGCAGCGTCAATGGTCTCTGTCTTTTGGCAATTGCTGCCCTAATATATGCCCCCTTGAGCCATGTTTATCGCTGTGGCAAAGTTGCCCTGCAGATAATCATTGTCTTGTGGATTAGCATAACAACAGAGTAGAAGCTTTGCTTTAATCCCACTAACGCTGGACCAAGCTCCTCTGCGTTGGCTCGACTGCCAGCCTTGTCTTAACTGGGATTAGAGGGATGGGCTGCTGGCGCCCACCCCACTCCCACGTTGAGCTGGTGAGTGAGCCCTCTTCATGCCCTTGGATGTCTAGATTTTCCACATTGTGTTTTGAACTACATTTTTCTACTCTGGACCAAATGTTAACCTTGAAACGACTCATTTTCCATCGTCTACTCGTGTCTGATATCCGTAGGCGTCGATTCCTTGAGCTTTTAGCTCAAAGGACCAAAGTCAACAAGACTAACCTTTTCTTGCTTCAGCAAAAAGCAAAAGCGTCCACCACTTTTTCCCAGGCTTATTGCCTCCTTTTTACCAGAGGTCAGTGTTCGTTATCTACCCGGTTACTTCCTCCGCTGGAGATTTATCGCTTGTCTGAGTGCAAGCCTCAACCCTTCAACCTTCTTTAGAAATAGATTGTCCATGCGAGCACAGTTGTCTTTTCTAGAAAAGACATTCGTACAAAGTGGTATCTGAATATGCCTTAATGTGAAAGTGTCCGAATAGCCACAGTTGATGCTTGGGCAAACGGCTTGCTGTCATAAAAGAGGGAGGGCACTGAATGATTAATATCTCCAGTGGAGGCAACGTTGCACGCTGCAGTCTCTCGTCAAAGACATTCGTGGTCCTAGACACAAAAAAATTATTTGTGTGAAGAATGAGAAAAAGAGCGCTGAGAGAGTGAGAAATCTATTCTCTGGATCATTTGCAGCTTGCAGCGAACATTTGTGTTCG